>NW_005187773.1:53502-57915 GCF_000239375.1 Pundamilia nyererei | reverse complement strand
GGTAATCTAATTACCCTTTTTGCATTAGTAATCCCTTACTTTACTCATTACTTTAAAAAAGTAATCAGATTACAGTAACGCATTACAAGTAACGCGTTACTGCCCATCTCTGGTTAAGAGTGCAGTCAGCCTGCACAGACGTGCTGCACGGTGACTGAAATCCAACCAACCCCTCGCGGGGTCAGGCTCACTGTACAGCCTGACAGTGAGAGCCACTGTCAGGCTGTACACGAGGACCTCTCGCCCAGCTGGGACAGAAACCCTGATACGTGGAAGAGGATGCATGGACTGAAATCTGTCATCAAACTGCTTTTCATCAGTTACCAAGGAGTGACGTGCCATTTAAAAAGCAGTGTAACATTTCTAAATAACACATGATTAAAAATGACTTTCTTCTTATTGTGCAAATTAATTGCATTATTATAGATTACATTTTTTCTGTTTCTGTGTAGCTCGAAGTTCCATTGAGGTGGAACATTAAAGAGTTATTGTATTGTATTAAGCACAAAATAACTTGCTTTGCCCCAGTACTCAGAAGCTGTTCAAAGTCAGAGAGAGTCAATATGACTTAAGGGGAACAGATTTCTTTAAGAAAAACAAGATGAGGACAAATATAAAGCAGAGATGTGTTTAGAGGAGTTAACCTGTGGAATAGTTATGACAGTGATTTAAAAAGGTGTAGTTCTATTTTTAAACATATTTTTAAACAAGGAAAATGAAGTATTTTAAAAATTTAAAAATACTGTATTAGAAAAATATATAAATCAAGAATGAAAAGACCAAAAAAACAAAAAAAAAACAAAACCTCTTGATTCTTTTGCTTTGATGTAGTTACTTCTCTAAGGTGGAAAGTTTTTTTTCTTGTTTGTTTGGTTGGTTTTTGCTTTGTTTTATTATTTGCTTCGAGCCCTGTGTACAGGAGCTGCATGCAAAAAGATCTTTTGTTAAAGGGTTGGCGTAATAAGCAAATGCTTCAGCCAATACCTTTTGATTAGCCTTGTCTTGTGCTTTCTTGCTTTGTGGCAGATCTTTGTTCTGTCTTCACTGAGATATTTGAATGCTAATCAATAAAATCAAATCAAATCAATCAAAATCAAATCATTGATTTATCAATAATCATGATCCAATACTACAAAGTACTGAATATAAATTTGAAAAGGGTCTACATAATAAACGCATGTAAAAATCCCGTGATTAGTTCGTTATCTCTAGAAACATGAGACATGTTGAGGACGTCATTGAGCCATTGAAATCGGCTGTGTTGGATCATCTAAAACCTGCAGGACCCTCGAGGCCTGGAGTCCCACATCCCTGTTTTAGAACAACACGAGAGTCAGAGGGAGACAACCAGGCCACATTAAAAAGTCAAGAATTAATGTTTTATGGAGAACTAAGGCTAATAACAGAACCTTGGATAACACAAAGTGTACAAATTCAAGCAAGAAAAGTATGAATGCATCCCACGTGAAACATCCAGAGGCTCAGTTTAAAGCACGGCGACTTTCTCCTCTGTGAACTTCAGATCTCTGTGAAGCTTGAACACATCTAATGGTAATGTCTTTGCTGCTGCCATTGGTTAAAACAAATAAATACAGTCAGATCTACTCCACGCCCTCATCTTTTGACTGTGACCCATCTCATAGTGACTGCGCTCATGTTTCTGTCATTTTTCCCCACAACAGAATCAAACAAGAAGCCACAAACACTTTATTTCCCCAACAAACATTTTGGTCAAAAAACACTCGTAAGAGGCCAAATCATTTCATCAAACCTGCACACAAACATCTCTGATGTGTGCCAGGACAAGAACAGAAAAACACGACGGAAAGATTCATTAAAAAAGTTTATTGTCATATTTCCAATCCCAACATCAAAGTTCCAGTAAACTGTAGGACAAATTCAGTAAAACAGACAGAGCACAGAGCTAACAGAAGCCAGCAAACACACAGACAGATACACTGATTCAGGACGTTGGAGAGACTGTTGCATCAGTGATCAGGCTCAACCACACTGACTCACGTGACTGATCCAACTAACGTGGACTCGGCTGAGGTTCAAACCGTTTCAAGAACAGCTCGGTGTGGCCGGTATTTCTGCAGAATTATATAACAATCTAACACAAACTAAGGTACGACTCAGTGCGAGTTGAACATACCGAGTCGTACCTCACACTGTTGCCCCATAAAGAAAATGAAGACTTCCCAAAAGCTACCTGGAGTCGGACGTTTCAATAAAGCAACAGTGGTCCAAACTGAAGAGAGGCTGCAACGAAACAGTGACCCAAAGCAAACGAGTCAAGAAGAGCGACCTGTGACGGCCTGAATGCTTTCCACACATTTTAAACACCCAATTTGTTCTTGAAGCTTGAAAGAGAAAGGCAACATACGAGAGCTACAACATCTGAACAGAAACTACGCACACGGTTAAAACTGCTTAGTAACAATCCGGGCAGTTCATCATCTACCTGGGCCCGCATTCACAAAGCTCTCCTGCTCTAAAACCTCTAAAGTTTATCTCTTTAAAGTTTGGACTGAAACCTGGGAAGAAGTGAGAATAAACTGTGACAAGGCCTGAAAGAAGAAACACTTGGGAGTGGAGGAGACATGGCGTGAAGATGGAGCGCACACCTACACTCGACAACATTCTGCACGTTCTTCCCTCGCAGGGGAACATGTATGCATTCGGTATCATCTGGGTTACTCACCTTTTTACACTTTAGAGCATTCAATAATAACTGAAGGACGACATGCCAGAGAGCAGTCTCGAAACGTTGGAGCAGCTGCCGATTACCCGCCAGCGCCACAGGGAGTTTACTTCTTCCTGCGACGTGTACAGCGGCTGATGGACACGTGGATACACTGAGGACTCGTCTGCTTGTCCGTCTAACATTTGACTGCGTGCTTGTAGCCTATATAAACTTCATACGATAAAGGCAGCGATTAACTAACTGTGCACGCATGCACATGGGTGCTGCACAGGTCCGATATTTACTGGGATAACATTTCTTGGGTTCTCATTCTAGATGCAGTGAGCTAGAGAAATGACAGTGAGCGCCACGCCACTAACACGCCACTAACACTCCAGTTACTGTGACAAACAAACATGAAGAATCGGTCAGCGTGAGAAACGGAGCGATTTACAAATAATCAGCTAGACGAGGTGATGGTGGGTAAGCATTAGAGAACTATCAGCCCTTTTCAGATGAGTGTGCAAGCTTACTTATGGCTTTTTAGATCATTGTACAGAGACGCACATCACATCAGATAATATTTAAAATTATATGCCTAAGAAAAGTTTAACAGTATGAAGAGGTCGGAGAATTTCACCATCCATCCTTCTCATTGTCACAAATTTATAATGAAACAGTACATCACATACACACACACTGAGGTAAGAGTAAGTTTTGTCCCTTCTTTGCTTTCAGGTCCTCGGTGAATGTTCCCAAATCTACGAGTCGTCTAACAGGACGGCTGCGATGGTTGTGATTACGAGCCGTGGTCGTAACAATCACTACGGTGGCTTCACTCTCTACATGGGTACCGTTTAAACGGGGACTGAAAACACTATTCACGTGAAAACATCAGATATGTAAAGAGCAGGCCTGAGTACCAGTTGCTGAAATAGCCCTCATAGAAATGCTGTCCAATCAGAAGCCGACCACAAAAACGTCCGTTTTCTTCGTCCACAGAAACACAGAACGTCTCCACCATGGAAAGGTTTTGAATCGCTGTTTTTTCGGACGCGGCTTCAAGGCCACCACACAGAAAGCTGCGTTTAGCACACATTAACATGTGTGTCACTGATTAAACGTCAGATGTCATTAGTTAAACATGCCAACGTGCTCTAAGGCTATGAGTTTGTTACAATGAACAGATCCGTGCACACCTCCAGATATCAGTCCCAGTTCACACACTGTGAGAACTTTATCAGCTTTAAGAAAACATGCTGTGTGACTGCCTACATGTATCTTACAGCCAGAGTGTTATTCAAACCCATGCTAAATGGCACAACTTGGTTTATAATTAGACAAAGGCACTGGTTAGACTTGAGTGTGATCAGACCTCCAGTTTAAAAAAAGGTGTCGGGCTGGAGACTCCAGCTCATACAGCCAACATGTTGTTTGTGTCACTCACCGCGGTATCCTCTGTGTGACAGTACAGTGGCCATCAGATCTCTGAAATATGGACAACTGTTTTCTCTGATTTATAATTGATGAATGCAGAGTGTGGAGAAGCTGTGTTTGTGTGCAGCAGGAGCGTCTGTGATGAAGTTCACTCAGGGAGACGTTTCCATGGACGGGACAGAGCACATTTTGCTTGCTGATGGTTTAAAAATGGTAAATGGTCTGTTTTACTAAAGCGCTTTACACATCCAGTCATCCACACATCCACACACAGGTGATGGCAGCTACAT
>NW_005187773.1:46464-53482 GCF_000239375.1 Pundamilia nyererei | reverse complement strand
AAAAAAAAAAAAAGCAAACCAACATGTGTAAATTTCAGCATCTTCGGGCGAGCCTCCTGTATTTGCATCAGTGCCACAGTCTCTCACTTCCATCTGGTAAACCTTGTTTCACTCTCGCTGCTCTCCTTCTGTCACAAATCTCCACCGTCTTCATTTCTCTTGTGCACCGTGCGTTGCTTTGGATGGTTGACCCCAGGTTTGTAAACTTGTGATCATATCATATAAGTAAGGAACTGGAACAAACCCACAGCACCCGGGTCTGCCCAAGGACCCCAAGTAAAGCAAGCTTTACTTGGTCCTAAGGACCCCAAAGCGCTTTACACTATACACAATCATCCACCCATCCACACACACATTCACACACTGGTGATGGCAGCTACATTGTAGCCACAGCCACCCTGGGGCGCTGACAGAGGCGAGGCTGCCGGACACTGGCGTCACCGGGCCCTCTGACCACCACCAGTAGACAACGGCTGTATTGTCCAAGGACACAACGACCGAGACTGTCGGAGCCGGGGCTCAAACCGGCAACCTTCCGATTACAAGACGAACGCCCAACTCTTGAGCCACGATCGCCCACGATCGTTTAACATACATGCCAGGTGTACTTTTGATGAAAGTCAAGCTGAGCAGATGAGGAGGCACAAAGTGAAACAGAGACACATCCAGTCCACACGAAAGACTCGCTGCTATTCGCTCACTTTGTGAAACACATGTGGCTGCTTTAAAGCCTTGATGGCCCGAACCTGCATCCCAAACATGAACCCCGCCTGCAGGCTGGACTAGTGTCCTGTCATTAAATCCACCAGCCTGGAGGTGTGGAGATGCTAACAAGATGTTTTGGAAAGTAATTGTTATCACCCTTTAAATATGAATGAAAGTGGAAATTACCACAAATGAATTTGCACTGTTGAAGAGCTTTGGGTAAACAAACTGTTTCTTATTCAAATGGCATTAAAGTTCTCAGGAGTCTCAGGCCACTCTGTACATTTAAAACAACAACAAAATATCATAAAAAATAAAATCTGTCTGTGTTCATCTCATTGCTATAATATAAAACTCCATCTGAGAGAAGACAAACAACAAAATTCAAAGCAGTGAGCAGTTATAGTGATAGCACCTAAGTGCGCTGTGCTGTAAGGCAGCTCGGTTCAACGTCGTCACAGAGAAACAGATGAATTGGTAGAAATGTTTTAAACACGCCTCTTACAGTTTATTGTCAGGACTTCGAGGAAGACCAAGTAACCTCTGAGGGAAGAGATGCAACAAACCGCCGTGTTAGCCAATCGACATTCACAATTTAGAGTCGGTGCCAGCAAGCCCCACAACTACCCCACACTACAGGGTCACTTTACTAACGTTCAGTCTGCAGCTGCTCTCAGGTGTGTAGCATGTTACAGAAACAGCAGCTGTTGCAGGTTCAACCAAACACTGAAACAGCTGCGGCCCACAGACGCTGGCTCACACTGAGCCAACAGGGAGCTTTAGCCTCCTGAGACCCGAACTCTTCCACAGCAGCATTTTTAATTTCTCTTTGATATTTGGTCACATTGTTTTTACATTGATCGGGCCCCAAAGAATTACCAAATTTCTTTTTTTTTTACCTTATTTTTGTTTTTAAGAAACATGAGAGCCACATATGAGGATATTCGTTTAAAATGTTGATAGATTAGTAGCAGTATAATGTCCTCGTGAGTAGATATCAGGCTCCTGTACAGCACAATTCAATATTTTGGTCTAGATAACCCAAAATGTGATGTCCACATATGTGGACGGCAGGTCCTAGGAGGGTAAACCTGTCCTCAAGCTTAGGCCACAGCTAAGCTCAGGAGCTAATTATAAATAGGTACCTTACTAGGAGACAAGTTTGTTTCCTTCTGGCTGTCCCTTTCTACTTTAAGCTATTACTCAAGATTTGGAATAAGTTACATCGTCTTTCTTTAAGTCTTGATTGGAAATCTTCTCATTTTTCTTGACAATAATAAAGAAAATCATCTCTGTAATACAGAAAAGAATACATTTGTTAACTATGCGTCACAGTAACCAGTACTGCCTGTGTACTGGGAGAGAGAGCTCCTCACAGTGATATTAAGGCCCTTTCAGACACGCAGTGAGGTGTAGCTGAACTTCTCCACAGTGAGATCAGTGTGTGAGACAGCTTCAGACTTCCTGATTGGGAAATGCATCAGTCTAATCATACTGTAAAATAGAAACAGGCGAGCAACAACAAACAGGTCCAGGACACAGAGTCATTCCTCCAGCTGTGCCCGTGTGCATTCAGACGTTACTGTAAATGAGCCGGCCCTTAACATCACAATGCAACAGAAAAGTGAGTGCGTGTCTGAAAGGGACTTAAGCTGTGTGTTATCTGTGTCGTGCACGTCTCCTGATGCTCAGCGGGCGCATACAAAGGCAAAGCTTCTGCTGAGAACGACTCGTCTCAGTCTTTAATAAAAATCCAACTGAAGCAAACTGCCTCCAGACAGCAGCAGTGAGAAACTACAGGAAGCAGGAGAGGATCTAAAGCTTGTTGAATGGCAGTAACATTGACTTTACTTCTTTAAAAAGTCTTGGGCGAGTAGACAAGGATTCGACACCAGGTGTATTCTCATTTTGGACACAGCTAAAGAGAAACCTGAATAACAAAATGTGACGCAGATCTGCCCGACTTGCCCTGGTTGCAGTCCAGGTGGTTTTGCAGGCGTGAGTGTTTCCAGATGGAGATGACCTCGGGGTGTGCCGCAGGTGCGGGTGTCTGGTTTAGGACTGCTGGCTGTTCCACTGGTTGGCCATAGGCCTGCGGAGCAGCTCCTCCACATGACGAGCCACATCCATGGTGTCCTCGAGATCAAAGTCCCCATCGGGATCCAACATGCCGTCAGCCCTGACAGGACAGCAGCGAAGATGGTCAATGGAAAACAATCTTATAGCATCATCATGGATGGTTTACATTCCTGAATGAAGCAGTGACAACAAAGACACCCAAAACCAGTATTGATAGTTTGCATTGTTTACAAACTGTCTGGACTAGGCTGCAGCCTGTAATTCATTATTATCAGGATGTCCTAAAAACTCCCTGAAAAGCCTTCAGCTAATCCAAAATGCTGCAGCAAGAGTCCTGACAGGGACTAGAAAGAGAGCAGATTTCTCCTGTTTTGGCTTCCTGTTAAATCCAGAATTCAAATCCTGCTCCTCACATACAAGGTCTTAAATAATCAGGCCCCATCTTATCTTAATGACCTTGTAGTACCATATCACCCTATTAGAGCACTTCGCTCTCGCTCTGCAGGCCTACTTGTTGTTCCTAGAGTATTTAAAAGTAGAATGGGAGGCAGAGCCTTCAGTTTTCAGGCCCCTCTTCTGTGGAACCAGCTTCCAGTTTCCACTCCTGCCTGAGTTATGCTGCATTATGCGTAGGCTGTTTCTTCTTCAGTCACCTTTTTCACTCACTACGTGGTTACATGCCACTCTGCGTTTAATCATCACCATTATTAATCACTGGCTCTTTTCCACAGCGTGTCTTTCTCCCGTCTTCCTGCAGATGGCGCTCCTCCCGGAGCCTGGTTCTGCCACACAGGTTGTTGGTTCAATCCCAGGCTGCTCCAGTCTGCATGTTGCAATATCTTTGGACATGATACTGAGCACCAGCTTTCCCCTGATGCATTTACTGAATGCCAAAATTGATCATGTATAATATATCCATTACATATCTATTATAAATATTATTGTTTTAAATATCAGCATGATGATTTTAACCACAGAATTTTGTTGCATGAAGCAATGATCATGTGTACATGCTGTGCTGCCAAACCTCAGTGTTGTTGGTGAATCTGACTTAAAAACAAAACGTTTCCTGGATTTATGAAGGTTATGAAGTACTACTGCACAAATGTCAAAGGCATTCTGACTAATTTTGTGTTTTCACATGTTTATAAGAGTTTTATTAAACATATGCACACGTGCAAAAAGAAAGCTGCTTACATGGGAGGGTAGACGTTGAAGTTGTTGGGGTGGGTCACAGAGGGAGAAGCAGTCTGGTCCATGAATGCAGTAGCTCCTGCACTGGGTTCAGGGTTCGGGGTGGTGAATCTATCAGAGACATGCCACACTTCACTTTAGCCTACGGCAGCATTACTAAAAGAGCACATTTTACAATGATATTCATTTTTATTTATATTACTAATATATTTATATTCAGGTTAATATTCAGATAATATTGAGTTGAGTGTTTATAAGTTTTGAGTGCAGATATCAACATTATTCTTATTTTGACTGCAAAAAAAGAGCGAGTGGAGAACGGAGAGAGAACAACATGGTTAAGAAACAGCTGCTGCACATCAACTCTCTTCCACCACCTTCCCAGCCAGCGAGCTAACGCCAAGCTAGGAAACCAGTGATGTTACTGGTGCAGTGTACATTTTCACCACTAGATGTCAGCAGACTACAATCCAGCTACTGTAGCTGCTGTTCACCTGTAGTGAGTGCAGGCTGTCAGTCAGCTGTCAGCATATATCCTATTTACTGTGGTGGACGCTGTTAATGTAAGAAGTTTGATACTGAGGTGAGCTGCTGAGGAAATCCTGAACTTCAGGTGTTGCTGTTCTTGCTCCTGTTGAACATGACAACCGTGCTCTAAGGTCACATTTTGCCGTTAATGCAACTTTTTTTGATCTAACATTGTTTGGCTTGGACACTTAAACAACAAACTCTCATACGAGGTGAATGTAATCAGTGTCTCGTTGCCAGCTGCCCAGCAACAGCAGGGCCACATGTCTAAACTGGAGGTAATTAACAACAAGTAACGGTAACGGTATGAAGATGTTTCTGCACGGTTTCATGTGTTAGAGCCTCAGGTAGGCAGGAATAACACGGAGGTGTCAGTGAGCGAGGAGGCAGGTGAGGAAAACGGAGACATGATGTCATAACTATCACTGTGCAGAACTATAACTTATATTTAAACCTAGTTAAGTAACGTAATGCATTAAAGGAACGTTTAAGAAGATTAGTTTTACATTAAATTATAGTGTTAGCGATCTTTATAGCTGCTAGTAAAGTTATGACTAACACAGAAATACTCTGCTGGGTCGTAGCGTTTTCTGCTTGAAATTTTAATCCTGCTCAACAAAAATAAGGAAAACAAAAGGTGCAGATACAAAGCTTCACATGTGGGAGTGACAAACTGACACAAAGGTAGCAGATTTCCTGTGGCAGTTTGACACAGAGACACTTACTCTGGCACGACTTGTTTGATCTGTGGTTTCACATATCCATCAACTGCTTTTGCTGGTAAGAACAAAACAAAAGATAAAATAAAACAGTAGATATGTGTTATGGTAACAGTGAAGTGTCGATGTTAAAAATGAGCTGACACATACAAAGTGGGGGGGTGTAGTACTTGGCGAAGACTTCGTCTTTGGGCCGGTCAGGATACAGATACAGGAGATGGTTCAGGTCACTGATGCGGTCAGCCAGCGAGCGAATAGAGAAGTCCTTGGTTGTGTAAGGCAGCAGATTCCAGACCAGCCTCTCACCTACACAAAAGAACCGAGGATTGCAGTGATCGCATGCAAAAGGACGGACGCAGAGACAGCGTCTCGTAATCATCAGTGGGCTTTGTGCCACGCTGAGTGTTTCTGTGTGGACATGTCACTCAAGGACAAGTTCACAGGCTGTGACTGACAGAAGAAGATCAACCTGTGTCTCCAGCAGAGCAAAAGCTTCATGTGGACTTTTTGAAAGTGTGTTTTGTGTGGCAGCAGTGCATTGTATATGTAACAGAGCCAGAAAGCAGAGCCACTGCGTACCTGATTTGTTGGGGTTTTCTGCCACCCAGGCGATGGTGATGCCTCCAATCTCAGAGTCGCTGAACCGCAGCAGGAAAGTGCCGTTGGGTTTGGACATCAGCATGTCCTGTGCCTGCTGCTTGTTTACAAAGCCCAGAATGGCCCTGCAGACACACACAGTTACACACTAAAACACCACCGGTGCACTGTCACAAGTGCACAGTGCTGCCCCCACCCCACCAGCTCTGCTACAGCACAAAGCTCGTTTAAAGCTGACAGTCGAGATCATTTTTCAATCTATCATACAAGACAAATCTTCATTCCAGATTCTCGCAGAAGGAACATAAATAAAAGTGATTACCCATCATTCCAGTGAGGCTTCAGGTGTTTCTTCATAAGCTCTACTACTCCATCAAACCACTGCCAGAAGGTGAAGTTGCGTCCAGGTAAGCTT
This sequence comes from Pundamilia nyererei, assembly GCF_000239375.1. NCBI lineage: Eukaryota > Metazoa > Chordata > Actinopteri > Cichliformes > Cichlidae > Pundamilia > Pundamilia nyererei. The sequence continues at coordinate 47,245 of NW_005187773.1, read as the reverse complement.
TCCTGTGTAAAACACATTTCTTCAGTGGGTTCATATGCACACTGCTTATGACCTTTATGTTTCCAATGATATGATGCTGCTTCCTGATTGTCTCTGCAGCCTTAAAAAGGAAACCTCTCCAGTCTAAAACTATGGAAAAGTCCACTTTTACTTAGGAAGTAAGAGAACAAGTAGCAACCAGGTGCTGCTAATCAAATGTGCGTGATTAAGTGATGACCAGAAAGTGTGAGCTCCTCGACAAAAGCAGAAGATTTGGACGTATGCTGGTCTAGAGCATCAGGGTGTGTGCTAATACAAACACAATCTTCCCAGGAGCGGATGTCCAATCAAATTCACACCAGGCCCAGACCACGCAAGAATCACAAAAACAAAACAAAACAAACCCAGAGCTACGTGTCCGTCAGCTTGTTGCTCCAACTCTTTTATTTACACGTAGTTTACACTGTAAATATCGAAACCAAGATGGCGCCGCGTATGGATGCCCTGGTGCTTCAGTGCGTCACTTTTGTTTTATTTTTGTGCATTTCTTCTGTGTCTGGGCACTCCTCTGGATACTCTTACACCAGAGAAGAGCTCCTTAACTGCAGGACTACAACGCCTGTGGATTTATTCCCAATATTTGTCGCATCTGCGGCAGATTTACTGCAGACTCTGATCAGGAAAGTGAGACGTCGAAAGAGAGGTAAGCGAGCCGGCGCACTCGTGTGTCTGAGGAGACGCGAACTGCGAACTGCTCTTCCTGGGATCTTCCTTTCTAATGTACGCTCACTCGGGAATAAGA
>NW_005187773.1:36838-38460 GCF_000239375.1 Pundamilia nyererei | reverse complement strand
AAATACGCCTTACTAAGGTCTGTGGCTGGGAAGTTACTACAAACTGCACTAAATTCTACGTAAAAACATTTCTTACTTTGTGCACATGGGAGATGTTAAGTAATTAGCACAGGTGGCTCTGTGCTGCAACTCATTGTGAGTGTCCAGAGCCTCACAGTAATGCTGGGATTACACTGTGCACACAGAATGACCTTTGTGCTTCTCTCTTTACCTCCCTCAGTAGTGCTATTACATAACATGACAGCACGCAGCTATCAGCAGGTGTTGGTGTGCTAGCTTCATGGCTGAATGTCACAACGTGTAATATGGACTTGAAAAATAAGTCCATATTACATAAAAATGTAATATGTGTCATAAAATAACGAGACACGGTATTATCCTGTCTACATCATTTACGCGTTACAGCGTTTTGGTGAGCTTTGGTGTGGGAACACAGCTTCACAACAAACGTGCGATTTAAGAGTCAGAGGAGCGATTTGTTTTTTAAAAGATGGCTCACAGCGGAAGAGAGCAGACGTGTGTTCGTGAGCTCGGCTGTAGGCCCAGGAATCTATCTTTATCCTGACTTACCCTCATATAATTCTGGACCATAGCAAGAGGCAAAGTTACTAAGGAAACTTCTGTATGGCAAGTTATAATTTACGACACTCGAAAGAAAACGGCTAAAACTTCAGGGCACCTGCACATATCAGCAACAAGAAATATGGCAGATGGGGAGGAGGAACTGACAATTAGCAAACTACTCAATGCTATCAAGGAAACTAAAGAGGACCTCACGAACCACGCTGACAAAAAAAACAAAAAACGGCCAACATACAAACAACCCTGACGAAAATTGAATCCTGTCTCAATGCGCTTTCTGAGCAGGTTGAGGAGACGGAGCGCAAACAAAGACGACATTAGAGACGCACATAACCGTGTCGATAAAATGGCTGCGAGAGAAGGAGATCGAATATGCGCTGATGTACCCAGCTCAGCTTCGCATCAGGCACCAGGGATCTATCAAAGTTTTCCCCACTCCTGCCGAAGCACAACGCTCTCTGAAAGGTCTTCCGAGTCAGTAGACTAAAGTGATCTAATGTGATTTCAACAAAGCAATTCGCTCTTATAGGTACTCTCAGATGAGAAGCCCTCCACTGTTAACTTTGGGGGTGGGGGCGACATGAAGGAAGAAAAGACTACATCAAGCATTGACATAGAAACTCTCCATCCTCTATTTTTCAGACGAATTGGAGATACGACTTATCCGGTATTAGATAACTAATAGAAATAATTGCTCGTTAGTCAGTTAAAATAATGTGTACGAATTCATAAAAGTACAGATTTTGTGAGCATTTATGATCATGATATCAACCCCCTACTGGATGAGTGTGATCACATCTTGATCAACCAGTTTATTTGTCTCTTATACAGTTATGTTCTATATCTGACTGTAAAATTCAGTGCTTAGCTGTAAATATTTCACGGAGAGTGGCTAAACCCATATGGAAACGATATATATAAATCTTATAACGTTTGTATCTGTCTTGTGTGAAACTTGTATGAAAAGCATATAAGAGTGAAAACAGATATAAGATCCCTTGAAAAATTATATAATGAAACTTGTATGTTTTGGACACTTC
>NW_005187773.1:33763-34795 GCF_000239375.1 Pundamilia nyererei | reverse complement strand
TAGTTATTTGGCTGATATCGTGATAGATATCGTTATCGCCTGAAATGAAAAAAACATATCGTGATATGAAAAAATCTTATATCGCCCAGCTCTAATATAGGCATAACTGATGTGTGGCGAAACCTTCATCCAGGCCAGAGGGACTTCCTTTTTTCACCAGTACATAATACACGCTCTAGAATTGATGTTTCTTGTACTACAACATATGACGGCAACAGTGATAGATTGCTCCTACTTAGCAGCTACTTTTTCAGACCATAATCCCATCAAACTCTCCTGGGCTACCAACATGTCACAAACCTGTAACCCACAGGTGGAGGTTTAAAAGTTACATGCTACGAGACTATTTCATATATGAACACTAATATTGAAATATTCCTAGATGCCAATTCAAATTCCTCTTCACATGCCAATATCTGGGAAGCTCTCAACGTCTATATGAGAGGTTTGGTTATGTCATACGGTGCCAATAAGGTTAAAAAAGTTAGAGAGAAGATAACTAAATTGGAGATTGACATTAAAAACTTGGAGCAGGAATATATTGCTACCAAAAAGGAAGAATACCTCAATACATTAACAAAAACAAGGATGCAATATGATAATTTATGCACCAGCAGAGCGGAAGCAGCCATGGCAGGAACTAAATATCACTACTACGAATATGGAAACAAAACAAGTAACTACTGGCCTGGCAAATTAAGAAAGAAACATCTGATAAATTTATACGGACAATATTAACGGAAGATGATAAACTTCTTGATGAATCAGCACTCATAAATGCAGAGTTTAAACGGTTCTATGAAGATCTGTATAAATCTGAGCAAGGGGTCGACAGTACTGCTGCAAAAAGATTTATAGATGGAATAACTCTTCCTAAATTACATAATGAGGACAAAGAACTGCTTGATGCAGATATATCTGAGATGGAGGTTCTTCAAGCCCTCAAGTGTTTACAAAATAATAAGACCCCTGGACCAGATGGATTTCCAGTTGATTATTATAAGGCTTTTTCTAATAAATTATTGACACCAC
>NW_005187773.1:22696-32549 GCF_000239375.1 Pundamilia nyererei | reverse complement strand
GGAATGGGAGCAAAAACAAAAGTGTTGCGTTTATATTTTTGTTCAGTGTAAATACAGGCCATTTACTGCTGCAAAAAGATTTATAGATGGAATAACTCTTCCTAAATTACATAATGAGGACAAAGAACGGCTTGATGCAGATATGTCTGAGATGGAGGTTCTCCGAGCCCTCAAGTGTTTACAAATTAATAAGATTCCCAGTCGATTATTATAAGGCTTTCTCTAATAAATGATTGACACCACTTACAAATATGATTAAAGAAGCTTTAGAAAATAATAAATTACCAGAATCATTGGAAATCGCAACAATCACAATACTCCTGAAACCGGGCAAGGACAAACAGATGTGACTCTTACAGACCCCTCAGCCTCTTAAATGCAGATTATAAAATATTATCTAAAGTAATTGCACTGAGATTGGAAGACATCATGACTAAGATAATACACACTGACCAAACAGGCTTCATTAAAAACAGGCACGGAGCAGATAATGTGCGACGTTTGCTCCATATACTGAACACTGCTCAAAAAAACCAAGACCCCCTGCTAACAATCTCCATGGACGCTAATGAAGCATGTGACAGGATTGAGCCAAGCTTTCTATTTCAGGCGATGGAAGCTATGGGCTTTGGAGAGAAGTTCACCTGTTATGTTAGGACACTTTTTAATGCCCCCAGAGCCAATATCACAACAAATGATGTGCTCTCAGGCACTTTCTCTTTAACCAGAGGCTGCAGACAAGCCTGTCCAAGCTCCCCTTCCTCTTCGCGATTGCGATTGAACCACTAGCCGCTGCCATTCGTACTAGTGCCTCCATATCTGCAATCAAATTTGGCACAAGTGAACTTTCTCTATACGCAGATGACCTCCTACTGTACATAACGGACCCTCTTAAATCAATTCCCTCCTTAATGAAGTGTCTTAAAGAATAAAGTGCAGCCTCAGGATACAAGTTAAACTACACCAAAAGTGAGATCGTGCCATCAAATATACAAGACAGCCGTATTAGAGCTCTGACTGACCCATTACAGTGGTGTGATAATGGCTTCACGTACTTTGGTATACAAATTGGTAAATCCGAGGATCAAATATTCATTCACATGATGGGTTTTCTGTTTTGCTCACTTTTTTTTTTGAGTTCTTTGTTTTTAAAATTCTTTCTGTAATTATCAATGTTGTTATGTTATTGTTATTATTATTATTGTATTTTCTGTGTTTGGTTTTCGGATGTCTGAGGTTATCCTTGAAAGGCCCTGAGTGCACCTGGGACTGCTTCTGTGGTCACAATGACCTGCCATGTTGTGGTTATTTGTTGATACTTGCTCTGTCCCATAGTTGTGAGCTTTCTGTTTGTTTGTTTTTGTTTGTTTTCCCAGGAGGGACTCACCCTGTTGAACTGGGCCCAGGATATGGTCATGCTGCGGTAGTCGTCAGAGTTGTTGCTGCTGCTTGAAAAAGCCTTCTGTGCAAGAAAGACCAGGTTGTCGTCTGACAGGCCACGCCCACTGTGCATCTCTGCCTTGTATTTCATATCGAGGGCCTCGCACAGCTGGGGCCACAGCACCTTCTCTGGCACAATGAACGGCACTCTGCCCTGATGAGAGGAGGAAAAAAGTTCAGCTTCCAACTGCATTTTATCTGTCTCCACATATTCACTGTTTATTTCAAAATATGTGGATTTATTCCAGGTCACAGAATAACACTGAGGCTGCGTGAGGACACGTCCGAGTATTTGGACAGCAGTGGAGCTCTATGGCAGAAAGAAACAGGACGAGATGGGTTAGTCGGCCTGGCACAGGTTCCACAGCATCATTAGTCTGTACAGAACATAGTTCTGTAGGCGTGAGGCCTTCCCTTCAGCAGAACCCCCAGTTTGTTGGCATTTCAGCTACATCTTATTTAATACACAGGCTGTAATTCTTAAGCTGTTCAAGTGAATTTTTTGTAAAATTCATTTGAACAGCTCAAAGCCTGCTCTTCAATCACAAGTCTGCTGTCGTGGCCTGCAGAGGAAAAACAACATAAATCGTGCTCAAACATTAAAGAAGGCACTGAGGTCACCAGCCAACGAGGGGCGGCCAACCTACCGGCTCAGCAAAGGCGTTGTCCCACAGGACCGTAGCTGTTGCGTTGTTGTCCTGGCTGCCGTGCACAATGACGACCACAGGCAGGGACAGAGTCTGCAGGTTACAGAAACACACCACAATTCAATTATAAACTCCAGTCTACTCTAGTAAATGTGGTTGCTCATGTTTAACTCATGCTTAAAAAAGATCAGACACGGAGACGGGGTTTACTTTGACGTGGAAGACCAGCTCGTTGCCCCCAATGCTAAACTGGGACTCAAACAGAACGGTAAACTTCTCCTCTGTCACGGACTCTGCACCTCGACGGTCCGAGCGTTTGATCCGCTTCAGTGACTGTGACACACACACGAACATTTAACCAGATTATCTGATTACAGTAAATGTTGTGACTCATAATCACATTCAGTCTGTCATTTATTTTGTCAGAGTGGATCTGTTACAGATGGATTTCCTCTATGCAGTCACAGTGAAGAGACAAAAATAAAAACATGCATATATCACATTTACATCTTCTGTTATGTCCTAACAGTCATCAACATTTATGCATACTGCACTGTGCCATAGAAACCGTTTAGTTTGAGAGTGACATTGGTCAAGAAAAGGAGACGTGTACCATCTTTAATCTGTGCTGTGTCGCTGTGGTTGCTCCCCACAAGATTTCAGACCGACAGGTGAAAAAACTGCAAAGGGCCGCTGATGGAGAGCTACAAACCACCGGGAATCAGCAGCTACAATTGTTTTAAAGTGCAGTAAGGCAGCGGTCTCCAACCTTTTTTGCGCCACGGACCGGTTTATGCCCGACAATATTTTCATGGACCGGCCTTTAAGGTGTCGCGGATAAATACAACAAAATAAAACTAGTACCGGTGCCGAAAAAAAGAAGATTTATTCATAACACACGTGAAAAGACCGAGGAAAACCGAGTTAATGATAAAAACAATAACAAAATAACGCTGAAAACCACACATTTCACACCTGAGCCTCAACTCTCGTGGCCTGGTACCTGTCCGAGGCCCGGGGGTTGGGGACCGCCGCAGTGAGGCACTCAGCCACCAAGACTCCACTGCTGAAGACAAACATGTTGAAGTGTGTTTAAAGTTTGCTGAACAACATTTAGACAAGTCTGTGTAATGCTGGGAGAATATAGTTTGGTCACATGAGACCAAAACTGGACTCTTTGAAGGCTGTAAACACACCGTGTTTGGGTGGCTACACCCCAAAAACACCACAGCAACACTGAAGTCTGGAGGTGGGAGCATCCTGGTGGGGGCTGTTTATTCAGCGTACAGCACTGAGACGTTAAGTATAACTCCAGGAAGGATGAATGGAGACATTGTTGATTAAAATCTGCTGCCATCTACCAGGATGATGAAGATGAAACAAGGATGGATGTTTCAGCAAGACCATGATCTCAAACACAGCCAATGGAAACTGTTGGTTTCAGAGAAATCAAGTAAAGCTGCTGGAACGGCCCAGCCAATCACCTGACCCGAATCTGTGGGAAGGATCCACGGAGCATTCGGGATTTAGAGACCGTTTGTGTGGTGAGTGGATCAAAGTCATGAGCAATGATGGGACTGGTTTCTCCATACAGACGCTGCCATGAACTGTCATCACCAACATTTGTATAAAGTAATAAATAAATGTCCCTGTGTCACTTTGTATTATTACACAACTTCATCTGTGGTTTGATTCCTTTGCACGTCTGGATTGGAAGTGTTGTTACCGACATCTGGTGATAATTTCACATCAAAGCACCTTTAGAAATATATTTACTTAGAGAACTGCTGACGTGTTCAACGTTATTTTACCTGCTGTATATATATATTAGTTGAACTACGTAATCATGTCTGCTTCTTTTCATAAATCACTAAACCAACGTGAGCCTTTTTCAAAACGATCAAACGTTGAATTATTTTCAGGACTTTAACCCTTTAAGTGCCAGATTAAACATTTGAACTACTGCATTATTTTTTTTTACCAAAGTTAAAAGCTTGAACACAGCCATCATGATCCCCAAATCAAAACAAAGAAAAAACCAAAACAGACAAAAATGCCCGATAAACGCACAAGTGTAACAGCTTTATTTAGAGAGACTCACCATGTTTCTGAAGTGTGCACTGAGGGTGCCCGTGGCCTGGTGATACTCCATCACACAGTTGTTATTGAGGATTTCTCCACTGCTTTCACTGTTTAGGATTGAACATATTCTCACTGACTGTTCTTCAAAGCAATGATGATGACGTTAAAACGACATGTTTATGTCACCTGTACAGCCTCACCTGTGCGTACTCTCATTCTTCAGCAAAGCCTTGGCCTGCTGCTCACTAACAATGACAGCTTTGACCTGAGGTGGGTTCATGTGGACGTTGAGCTTCCCGCCCACCAGGAGGCAAACTGTGGCTGCAAATTTGGTCTGGGTTTTTAACACTTGGGGCGGCTGCTTTTCGATGATGAAGGTGCTGTGAAGAAGAGCGATAATGACATTACAGACACCATGCAGGATAAGCAAAGGCATTAAGTGACACAAACTCGGTATGTAAACGTGGGTTATGTTTCAGAAAGTCACTGACAGATGGTGAAGTACGAAGGTCCCAAACACACGTCAGTCTTCTGTCCTGAGACGTGCTGTGTTGCTCCTGGAGTCAAGCTGAGCCTCTCTTCCTGTTTGGGCCTTAAGGCTCGTGACGCTCCTCTGAACATGACGACCGCTCTGGGCTATACTCTGCTTCAGGTCTTTCAGCCTCAGATTACCCAGCTCCTTACTGAAGCTGACGTTGGCATGTCTGTCACAGCGCTGAGTCTTGTCAACCATCAATTTGTCTGGTTGACTGGCAGTGTGAAGCTAACACTTTCACAGGTGGACCCTACGCTATGTGACACATCGTGTTGTGGAGAGACGCGTATAACTCTCCAGTAGTCAGCAGATGTTTGTGTGGATCCTTCACTGTTAGGATTCTTTGTTGTCATTTTCAGTTTCTAGATCATTAGTTTCAGACGTCCTGTTGTACATCTTTTCCATCCAGGACCTCTCTGTCAAACTGCCTTTCTGCACCTGTGAGCCAACCAACACTCTTCCAGGTCACCCACTAACTGGAAGGCTGGTGATACCATCCCAGTCTACTCCAGTCTGCATGCCAAATATCTCTGGGCAAGATACTAAGCCCATGTTGCTCTCCGATGCAAACATCGGCGTATGAATGTTAGCTAGGAAGCGCTGAGAAACAGTGTAGAGTGCTCAGAGTAAAACACCACTACAGAAGAAACGGTCCATTTACCAATGCTTCATCTTGCCTACCAGCCTTTTTCTCCATGGACAGCTCTCTGCAAACATTCTTTACACAGCATACTTGGACATATTTTTTATTTTAATTAGTTTGAAAGTGGTGTTAAGAGTCTGTAACGCCAAGTCTCCACCTCTTACAATTGTCACCATATCAAGCTCTTAAGTTTCTCCTGACCACATCTGAAGAGGATGGAGCCTCTGTAATCTGGTTTGAATTTTCCTCACCTGGTAACCAGGGCAGAGATGATGTCAGTGATGTCAGCATTCAGTTTGCTCAGCAGCTCTACCATGGGCCCCGGCAGAGGAAGCTGCTGGGTGAGATGTTCACAGCGTCGGATCTGCTGTCGGTTCTGCCAGATCAGATCAGCCAGCTTCTCACACCTGAGCAACAAGGAAGCAGAAGGATCACCAGAGATCACCGGCCACATACATCGAGCGGGGCGAACCGCTGATACTGTCCTTTACATCAGCGTAAAGGCATTTATCATAACATTTAACAGATGTTTGTAACATCAGAAAAATAAGATCAATTTCAACAGTAAGTCTCAGTTTCTTTCATGATAAATGTGTAAAAAGACAGAAGTCTGAGCCTGTCCTGTATTCATTCATACGTTTTTGTGGATTCACAGATTTATTTGTAACTGTAAATGGTAAATATGCAGAATCTTATAAAACATATTCTACTCCACCTGAGCCCTCAAAGAGCTTTGCACAACATTCACCCATGCAAGCACTTGTTTCTACGTTTAAGTGCTCATTCACACACAGTCACACTCCAACAGATGCACTACAGAGCAACTTGGGGTTAATATGGACAGAATGTCTTTTTTATATCATGATGACCTAAAAGACCTGCCTGACAGAATGAAACAGGTCACACCACGATCCAAAGAAACAGATGAGAGCCAATCTATGAGTCTGGAAAGAGTGAAAAAGCCGTCTCTAAGGCTCTGGTACTTCACTGAACCATGGATAGAGCCATTATCCACACATGGAGAAAACGTGGAGCAGGTGTAAACATTCCCAGGAATGGTTGGCTAACCAAAGAGCACACCAATGACTTATCCAGGAGGTTACAGAAGAACATCATCTAAAGAACGGCGGGACTCACTGTCTCAGTGAAGGTTAGAGCTCAACAATAAGAGACTGCGCACAAGTTGGAGTGGCCTAATAAATAAAATCCAGTTTCAAATACGACCAAGATGCTTTAGCATGAACCATTCAGCCATTCATGCTGAAGAAACCCTCCAGTGTGTCTGTATTAAGATAACTCCAAAACTCCTCCACAGAGATGTGAAAGGTTAATTGGCCGTCAGCACAGATCTTGCTGCAGAGGCTGGACAACCAGTTATTAGCTTTAAAGTGCCAGCTACTCTTTTCCTACAGGGTCAGTTTGGATAAATCGAATCATCTCTATTTTGTACTTACTTATTTTCTGATATATATCTGATTATATTTGTCTTACATCAACATTTGTTTGATGACCAGAAACATTTATGTGACAAATATGCATAAAACTAAACAAACAAAGTAAAAAGGGGGAAAATCCTAAACTCGTGTGTTATGTCCTAATCACTGTCATTACTGAACAACAACTCTCCACATGTTTACACTATTACAAAAACAGCTGTTGGAGTTGGTAAAATTATATTTTAATGCGTGAATGTAAAACAACAATTACCAGGACTGCAGAACATCCAGCCCCCCCTCATTAGGACCCCCATTGCCAGCCAGCTGTTGCCTCCTCTTCCACTGAATGAGCTCTTCATCCAGGATCACAGTCTGCTGTTTCCTCAGCAGGCCCAAGGTCTTCTGGTGCTGTTCTGCCAGGTCCTGCCAAAGTACAGCCACACACTGAGAAACAAGTGCGTATGAAAAATATAACTCTGTAAATTACAGATTAACATGGCGCCAGTGTGTCTTTTATAGTTGTGTGCTAAAAGCTTGACCCTTCATTATTCCCCCGTTTTGCTTATTAGGAAGCAGACTTTGAAAGAATTGTTTAAAGACCTTTCAAATGTGTTCTTTAGACTGTTTTTTCACTTATCTGGATCATTCACTCCTAACATGAGAGAGTGTTGTCTCTACATATAACAGACAAACAGTGTTAAGTTCTTTCTTTAGGTGCTTTGCTACTGGCAGCCAAAGGTAGTCCTACCAAATCTCAAGCATCGTAAAACTGTAAGCTCAGTTTTGCCTTATCAATTGTATTAGGCTGATATTTATTGCTGTAGAGTCACACAGGCCTAATGGAGTTATTTTGTAATTTTGGCTTAAAGTTTAAAAGATAATTGTTCCTTTCAGGAACACTGGAGTTTTCCTTCTAGCCCACAATGATTGAGGAGTATGATTGCGCTGAGCGCACGTGGTCAGATCTAAGCAGACATCTGACAGCAGTTCACTGAATGGGCCGTGGGAGTCGTCTTCAAACCAGAGACAGCATTTTTTCATTGTTGTTATTTTTTAACTGTAGAGATTATCACAGCACTTACACAACCTGTATAGAAAATGTTGCATCTGGTCAAGTTTCAACTGCATTTTATCTGCATGAGTTTCTTGTGCTTTGCTACAGGCTGCTGAAGCAGAAGCTGTTTTAGGTAGTAAAAGTCACTGCAGGCTGCCATGTAGCTGCTGCTGCAGCTCTTTCAGACGCGCCCCAGCTCGTCTCCTTGCACCACTAGATATATCAACGATATCATGGTATGACATTTTATATCAGGGGTATTTTCATACTGGCATTACCGTGGATGTGACACAGCACGACCCTAGCTTACACAACTAAATGCACTGAGCTGCTGCCAAATGATTGCCTAATTAGATACCAAGAGCAACAAGAAATGGAGGGAGGGAGGGGGAGGGAGATCTTCTGATACCCATTCTGAAGTGTATGTGTGATGTGTCTCCATACAAGCCTGTATTTCTGTAGTGTGCTGGCCTCTCTGGCGAGCCAGGCCTCCACAGTGGCTCGCTTGCTCTGCAGGGTTGTTTCCCGCTGGGTGCGCTCAGTTGGAGCCAGTGAAGACAAGCTGCTCAGCTGGGCTGACAAAGCAAGACGTAGGAGATGTTAAACACGATCACAATTAATCAACACATGCAGCTTTGTACAAATGTGTGTGACGCAGCATCTGTTTCCATAAACCTGCTGCTACTTAGTCACCGAGAGCTGATTAAGATTTAAGTCAATTTATAGCCACAGATCATAGAACAAATGTTAGGACACTTTATCAAATTTAAATAAAAACAGAATGCAATGTTTTGGAAATCTAAATCCACATTTTATTACAAATAGAACAAAGAATATAAATCAAATGTTTCAACTGAGCAAATCTATGAAAAAATTAGCTCATTTTGAATTTGAAAAAACCAAAAACCACGCTGGACTTCAGAGAGGACTGTTGTCCCTTTCTTCTCTGAAGAGGCTTTTCGCTGCTTTGCCATATTTTTCATTTCATGGTGTATCAGATGTTTCAGGTCAGTCAAAGGTCTGGACTGCAGGCAGTTCAACACCTGCACTCTTCTATGAAGCTGTGCTGCTGGAACAGCTGCAGTATGTGGTTCACTATTGTCCCTCCCACCTTTATTTCAAAGGCCTCGGTAGAGCAGCTCATCTACTAATCAAAGCTTGGTGGTTCAACTCCAGGCTGCTTCAGTCTGTATATCTAATATCCTATAATATCCTTAGGCAAGATACTTCAATGTACCCATCATTGAATGTGTGCACATGTTAGCACTTCAGCATAGAACAAAAGGACATGTATGAATGTGTGATGCCTTGCAGTTCTCCAGAGGCCTGGTAATGAACTCATCATTTGATTCAGGTGTGTTGACCCAGGGTGAGATCTAAACCTGCAGGATACTGGCCCTCGCGGCCTGGAGTTGCTCACTCCTGCTTTAAACCCTAACCTGTCACCGGCGATGGGTTGGGCTTTAAAGGGGTATAAACATGCTATATAAGAAACAGTCAATAGAGTCAGAGACAACAACACACAGACAACTTCTGCAAGTGTTCCTGAGTGCATGACAGTTTTATGACAGAATCATGTCTGTTTTTAATTCAGTGCTGTCTGAAGATCCACCACCCGTCTGATTGGCAGACAACCTGTTCTAGCACCTGAGCCGAATCATGAGTCTTTTGACAATATTATTACTAGAGATGGCACGATACCACTTTTTAATGTCCGATACCGATATCATAAATTTGGATATCTGCCGATACCGATATGAATCCGATATATTTTGTGATCAATAAAACTATTTTTTATAAATATATTGCTGCATTTTGTATAAGTTCATACTCACGTTTTAAAAAAAAAAACAAGAGTCTGATAATTTCACCTCCTCACTACGTACGACTCTGGATACTGTAGCTCCTGTGAAAACTAAGGTCTCTAATCAGAAGTACCTGACTCCGTGGTATAATTCTCAAACACGTAGCCTAAAGCAGATGACTCGTAATCTGGAGAGGAAATGGCGTGTCACA
>NW_005187773.1:13639-18399 GCF_000239375.1 Pundamilia nyererei | reverse complement strand
CTGCTATCACTTCCAACATAAATGAAGACAGGAAACTAAACAGCAGTGACGTTTGTAGGGTTACTGAAGTTGGGCTAGCTGGTATATAATGATGTGCTACCTGATCGCTAGCGACACAGCTATGTTAGCATAAACAGTGAAGCTGCAGGATGAACACTAACACTTTTCCACTCGATAAAAGTTAACGTGAAGGTTCCTGATGGTTAGAGACAAATGCAATCGCATGGCAGGGTGCTGTAAACGAACCAAACTTCAGTCAGGAGAACAACTGAGATAATCCAGCCACAGTACGAAGTTAGTGATTCATATACTGCAACAACATGGGAATAGAGCAGCTGTGATAGAATACAGCGTTAATGAATCAGTGGTACAGAAATGGAGGAAGCACGAAGAATGAGTTGGGGAAAGTTTGACTTAGCTGACTGTTTTGTTTTGCTTTATGCGCCTTATGGTCCAAAAAAATACGGTACCTCTGACAAGAAAGGCTAATTTCTGCTATTCAACACCGAAGAAATTTCAACTTTCACAAAATAATGCCAAATTGCAACACTTGGCTCTGTCTCTAATAAAAACAATGTAACTTTGTGAAAAAGAGAAAAGTTTCTATTGAGATTTCAGTTTTTTTACAACTACAAAAACAAAAAAACTGGACAGTCAATGAGCTACCCGAACATTTTCTGTAATTTTACACGTTTATTTCGTACAGTCCAAAGAGTCGTGCTAACAGATTTCCTTCTTTGTCACAGCAGATTTACCTTCATAATGTAGAAAAACAGTTAAATATGTGACTTCTTTACACTGACAGAAAACAGAGTCACGAGTCCGGCCCGCTTCAGATCAAATCGAGCTGTATGTGGCTCTCAGTGTAAATCCTGACAGCCCTGCTGTAGATGATGAGATATGAAAGTCTTTACAATTTTACACTGAGGACAATTTTTGACGGGATTTTTGGCATGGAGCTTCAAAGATCTGATTCTGATTCTCTCAACTTTTAAGAATTTCAGCTTAGCAAAAATTTAATATGAGGTCAGCAGTACACTGTAGGTGTCCTGTTTTAGGATCATATATTAAATTTTAGAACTAGAATAACAAAATTTATCACTGATGTGAAAGACAGACTTTGGGCCCTCCTGTTATTCACGGAGGTCAGAGCGATGGTCCAGTGAAGGTCATAGCTGCTCCGGAGCAGGTTAGGTTCAAGTCCAAAGAGTCTAATTAAAATGAACTGATATTTTGTTTTAATTACACATTTTCTCCATTTAAACATCTGATATGCTGTTTATGTTTGATTGAGCAATGTGGTTGCAGTTTTCTTTAGTCTTCAGTAAATTAACTTTTTGTGCATATTGTCTAAAGAGAGAGAGACAGGGATAGGGAGAAAGAGCTCCGAGTGTGATGCAAACAGTTACCGGTTGTTGTGTTCTGGTGGGAAAACCAGCAGAACTTAAAGAATAGATTCAAATCTAAAATGGTTCCAGTTGTACTGGTGGGCTTATTTGCTTCTACATTCTTACCACTTGTGTTTCTCTCTCTCCTCCTTACCTTGAATGCGCATGTTCTCCTGGTACTGGATGATGAAGTACTCCTGGCTCTGCTGCAGCTTTCTCAGTTCATTCTCAGTTTCCTGTGTGGCTAGTCGGAGCTCCTCAAAGGCCTGGTTGATCTGCTGGTGGCGCTGTGATAGCGTGTCCATGGCCTGGCTCCCACTTCCACTGCTGGCCTAGACACCAAACAGATGATGAAGGCTTAAAACAAAATCAGGACAAAATCTGCTCCCAAAACTCTTATTTACACCTTCTGTGTACGACAATAACTAAAGGCAACTGAATATGAACACCTGCAAGGAAGACACATTGAGTGGGGTGAGTAGGATGTGGGATGGTGTGCTTTCTGGTGAAACTGTATGTACCAACTACAAACCTTTCCCCAGAAATTTGCTATTTATTTATTTTGCATGAAATATAATGCAGTCAGTATGATGCTATTGTTTATTGCTCTACATATTAGCTTAATCTTACTCCTGCAGAATAAGTGCACATACAGATGTTTCTGCACTCTGTCCTCCGCTGTATTTTTGTTTGGGGACGTATGCTTCAAACTGAAAACACCTTTTTAATCGGATCAATCGACCCCTGGACTGTCAAGTTTTCATATCACAGTCAAACTGTCTGCACATGTATCATTCTGCTCTGTCTTTTGCCATGATTTCCATCTTGAACATACTGATGACCAAAACAAAGCGAGAAGCGCTTTCACATATTATTAGTTGGCAACTGAACTGTGCATTAACCTCGTAACTTCAAACATGCTGGTTTAAAGACTGAGGTTAGGCACTCCACACTGTGAGCTTCTCCCGTCCTCCTGCTCCCTCTGGGCTCCACCGTGGTTATCAACCTGCCCCTATATCTAGAACAAATGGGGATACGTATCCTCTTACTACTCAGGAGGACTTGTTTCTTCTTGTGCTCCGAGTTGTTGGTATATGCAGCCTAGCAAGCTGCAACAGGCCAGATAGACAAAAGCTGTAGCTGTTATGTATGGTTCCTAACCTACCCACAACCCTGATTCCTGCAGTATTAACGCAGCAATTTCTTCGACTTACATTTGTAGCTTCTTGAACGAGCCTCTGCTCTGACTGCAGGATGTGTTTAATGCAGCGGACCAGTTCCAGAGGACAACGGTCGTAGGTGCTCTACAAAACAGACACACACTTAATCACATCAGGATGCAACGTTCTTTATGTGTAGTTGATTCATGCCTTTGCTTATATTAAAGTAATACAGGCTTGATTTTTGACATTATCGTTTAAATATTTTATATGCATGAAAGATCCAAAATCTTTTAACTACACATTAAAAACCCACCAAAAACAAAAAACTCCAGACACAGAGTTAAGCATACAAACTCAACAAACTAATGCCAGTTCAACCTCTTCAACCCTCCATGGTCGTGGCAGATAGCTGCCCTTCCCTGGGCCTGGCTCTGCTGGAGGACAGGTCAGAGTGCTTTCTCAGACTGTGTGACTGATTAGTTTTCTCCTGTTGGGTCTTTACCTAACATAACATAAAGCCTCTTTATGTGGTCATTGATGTAATTTAATGTTATATGCATAAACCCAAACTGAGTTTATTACAATAGTTATTATACACATCTATATACACATTATACACATGCAAGGCTTCTTTGAATTAACTGGTTTGACAAAACCTGACGCTCGAGTCAGAGATAACAGGATAACAGGTGTCACAACTTTTTCTGCTTCAGCTTGTATATGAGCTCACATGACGAGCAAATGCAGCACACACACACACACACACACACACACACACACACACACACACACATATAGTGCTATCAAAGTCTTCATAATCTACAGTGATGATATCAAAAGATTCAAAGACTCTGGAGAAATCTCTGTGTGCAAGGGTCAAGGTAGAAACTCAATATTGAATTGAATTTCAGAAGTAGTCGTAGCAGTAGTAGCAGACACTCTGCTGTCTTGTCTGGGCCAAAGTTCATTTAAAATGGACTGAGGCAAAGTGGGAAACTGTTCTGAGGTCAGCCAAAATGAAATTTGACGTTCTTACTGACAAACGCGGCTGCAGCGTCGTCCGGACTAAACAGGAAAGACACCAGCTAGCTTGTTATTTGTGCTCAGTTCAAAAGCCTGCATCTCTTAAATGGAGGTAAAGTTATTCTCTATTAATCAGTGATGAAAAGTATGTACGGGTATATACAGATACTACCATCCAGACAATGTGGGGTCAAGGGTATAACTGACCATTTTGACTATTTCA
Organism: Pundamilia nyererei; assembly: GCF_000239375.1. Classification (NCBI taxonomy): domain Eukaryota; kingdom Metazoa; phylum Chordata; class Actinopteri; order Cichliformes; family Cichlidae; genus Pundamilia; species Pundamilia nyererei. The sequence goes on along the minus strand of NW_005187773.1, from coordinate 14,602 downwards.
CCTTTAAAAACTGTTTACATTAAGATGCAGCCTCTGTGGTTTTTGCACAACTATTTGCAGATCAATCAGGAATCGCTCCTGTCAAGACAGAAGCACATCACACGTCTGACAAACACGAGGGCGCATCAGTCCTGTGTCTACCTGAAGGAAGCGTTTACACTGCAGTCTGCTTTTGTCGTATTATTGTGTTGACACACAAAAATGACTACACAACATTCCAAACGTGCCAAATGTCTTCAATTTCTAAAATCTCAAAACTTGCTGCTGATATTGCCACTCTTACTTTTGCCATCGCTCCCACAACTTCTCCCTTTTTCTCAGTAACCAAATGCTTCGTGACGTGGTGCATTTTTCCACCAATAGGAAAGGGACAGCGTCCACAGTATAAAGCATTAACACTAGCGAGCCATGGTACTGATTATGTTGAGGACGTTTGTATATGTTCAGATAACTCCATCATCAGCTGTTTTTAGGTCATTCTTTCTAATACTTCCTGAAAATGAAGTGCAAGCTCAGGAATAACAGTTTTGACAGACCGTAGAACATCGAGCAGTCATCAGAGACACGGACAACTGAGCATGATGAGACTTGTACACAGAGATAAAACCACAGCTGTACTGAAAATTGTGAGGAGGTGAAGAAGAAGAAGGTCTTTACTTTTATTCAGGTCATGCTTTTGATTATTTTAAAGGCTGTTCCTGGAACTTCCTGACCACAATTCATATATAGTCTCCAAGAAGGCTTTGGAACCTAAAACTAAAGCAGCTGTTGTTCTTACCAATTTCATAAAGATGCTGTATTGTAGTAAGAAATATACACATTAACTTAAGATGTAAGAAGCCAGAAAACAGTCAGTGTGCACTTAAACACAATCATCTATTAAACATCAGAACATCCATCCATCTTCATCCGCTTTATCCGAGACCGGGTCGCGGGGGCAGCAGCCTAAGCAAAGAGGCCCAG
>NW_005187773.1:0-11131 GCF_000239375.1 Pundamilia nyererei | reverse complement strand
GCCTCTCACCAGGGGCAACTCCAGACTGAGACAGAGTCCAGCCCCTCTCCAGGAGACTGGTTCTAGAGCCGAAGCCATGCGTAGAGGTGAGCCCGACTATATCTAGCCGGTACCTCTCAACCTCACGCACTAACTCAGGCTCCTTCCCCACCAGAGAGGTGACATTCCATGTCCCTATTGCCAGTCTTGGCAGCCGGGGGTCAGTCCGCCAGGGCCTCCGCTCCTGGCCGCCACCCGGCACACATCAGAACATTAGATTAACATTAATGAAAAAAGACAAACCGACAGGAAAGAAGCTAAATGTTCTGCAACCCAAACACACATGTAGACAAGAAAATCTGAGGGCTTCTCCTCAGCCGTATTAGAAAAGACTGAAGTTTAATAAACACGACCCAGGGTCTAGATCCGAGCTGTGGAGATGTGCTTGTATAAAAACTAGACAACATCAGCACAAGTTTACACAAAATATATGAGGGAAATGTTGGGACAAAGGTTCCAGTAGTAACACACCATCATTTTTCTTGTAGCCAACACGTACCTTTAGCTGGCTAGCATAGTGACCTAGCTTGATCTTGAGCAGAAAGCCGTCCTCTCCTCCCTGGACCTGGGCTTTCTTTTGGAGCTCGGCCACCAGATTATCCAACAGACGCTTGGCTTTGGTTTCCTCTGCTGGGTTATCCAACTCCACTGAGTCCCTGTGAACGGTACCATTGTTTTTAAACTGTTAATAGAATGCACAGCCTTCACCAACACTACTCACTGATCCAGGTCTGGTTTGTTATATAAACACACACAGAAACACTGATTACAGTTAGTTTTTATTTATTTATTTACTGAGTATCGTGTGTGTGACCCTATTTTATGTACATGACGTTGGTTAATATTGCCGTTTTAAATGTGCCATCTAAATAAAGTTGGGCAGGACTGGAAAGAGACTGGTGTAATTCTGCATACCAGAGTTGGCTTTCAATCCACTGGGCCAGGTAGTGCCGCACCTCAATGGGGAAGTGCTGGCCGTACAAGGCCTGCATCTGGTGCAAGGCATCACCCTGCAGCTGCTGGGCCTGGATCCACATTGCCATGGTTATCCTGTGAATCCAGGAACACAGGAGGAAAAAAGGCCAGGTCAGCAGATTAGACAGAGTGAAAAGAACAGCAATTAGCAACTAGAAAAAGTTGCATTTCCAGCGAAAATGCAGTGTGAATGCCGTGTAGTGGAATCTGCTGAAAACAGCTGAAAAGCAGAATTATCTGCTGAAAAGAGGTGTAGAAGCAGAAATGCTTGCTGAAGATGGCTGTATGTGAAAGGGTACAATGAAGAGTGTCAAGAAAGCAGATTACATGCAAGCAGGGAAGATGTGCAGCATCTGTCACATGTAGGACTCGAACCCTTGCTACCAGATCTCACGGCAGCTGCGCATCCGACTGCGCCAAACCAGTTCTGGTCTCAACCAAAGACATGATGAGAGAAAAAAAATGTGCACTGTGCAGAAGAAGCTAAATTATGCTGAAAAGAGGTGAAAATGCTGAATGTTCAGCAAAAAGATAAGGAGATAAGGAACCTGAAAATTGTGTTGAAAAGAGCAGAAGAGACTAAATATTGTGCTAAAAAGAGGTGAAAAAAAGCTAAAAATTGTTCTGAAAAGAGGTGAACCAGCAGAATTTTTTTGGTGAAAAGAGGTAAAGAACCTGAAGTTTGTGCTGAGAACAGTTGAAGAAGCTGGAACTTTTGAAAATGTTGCTAAAAAGAGGTGAAAAAGCTGAAAAATGTGTGGAAAAGAGTTTAAACAGTTGAAGTGTTAACTGATAATGTGGTCCCATTCAGCAAAATGGGCCAAAAAATGGCATAAAAAGCTTAATATCTCAAAAAGTATAAAAGTTATGAGCACCAAAAGATATAGCAGGCATTAGCAGAAGGAGCAGAACAGTTTAAAGTTTGAATGGTGAAAATCGGCTGAAAACTGAGGGAGGAGTTAACCAGCAAAGGTTGGAACAACTAGAATATGGTAGAAGAACAAAGAACTAGAAAAAGTTGCATTTCCTGCGAAAACTGCTGTGTGAATGCCATGTAGTGGAATCTGAAAACAGCAGAAGGAGAACCTGCTGAAAAAACACTGTGTAGAAGCTGAAGTCTTTGCTGAAAATGGCTGTCTTTGAAAGGGTACACCAAGCAGCGTCAATAAAGCAGAGTACATGCAAGCAGGGAAGATGTGCAGCAAATGTCACATGTAGGATTCGAACCTTTGCCACCAAATCTCACGGCGGCTGCTCAACCCATTGAGCCAAACCAGTTCTAGTCTCAAACAAAGATATGATGAGAGAAAAAATGTGCACTGTGCGGAAGAAGCTAAATGGTGCTCAGAAGAGGTGAAGAAGCAGAATGTTCAGCAAAAAATGAGATGAAGAACCTGAAAATTATACTGAAAAGAGAAGAAGAGGCTGAGATTTCTGCTGAAAAGAGGTGAAGTTGTTGAACTTTATGCTGAATAGAGGTGAAGAAGCTGAAAACTGCTGAAAAGAGAAGAAGTGACTGAAATTTGTGCTGAAAAGAATTGAACATTTAAACTTTCGGCTGTAAAGAGCTCAAGGAAATCAAACTTCTGAAAAGAGCTGAAGAAACTGAAAAGAGGTAAAGAATCTGACGTTTGTGCTGATATTAGCTGAATAATCTGGAATTTGTGCTGAAAAGAGGTGAAAGCACTGAAAATTATGCTGAAAAGTGGTGAAGAAGCTGACATTCTCGTTGAAAAGATCTGAAAAGGTTGAACTATTAACTGAAAAAAATGTTGCCATAAGCGGGATTTGAACCCCGGCCTCCCACTCTGAGAATAGGTGCTCATCTCACTGAGCTAAAACATGGCTCAGCCCGGGAAGCAAAACTGGTGATCACGGCATTCACACAATAATGACAGAAGAGGACCGGGCGAGCAACACTAGGCAAACAATATCAGCTGATGCCATATGACAGATACGTTACTGATTTTCACACAATGAAATGCAAAAAATATATCCTACAAATAATATGAGTTAAGTCCATAAGTTGGACAATAATACATTCCATGTTATTTTGCCTCTGTACACTGTAGCAGTGGACTTTAAATCAAACAATTATGACGTGACTCAAGTGCAGACTGAAAGACTGCACTTGAGTCACTCAAGGGGGTTTGACAAAAGTATTTTTATAAGAGTTCCAACTTCCAGAGGATTAAAAGTAAAACGCTTTGACAAACAAGCACGCTAATACTGAAGATGAGGTTCATTACTTGGGTGAACAAGCAGTCAGTGACTACCCTAAGCCCCATGGACATCAAGTGCTTAGTCTCTGAGATGCTCTGTCAGGCCTGCAGCCACTTCCAGTCTGTGCTTGTCTGTAGGTCTCTCTGCCCTCACTTTGGACCACAGTAACTGAAAAGTATGCGCTACTGGGTTGAGATCAGGTGGCTGACTTGGCCATGGGAGAATATCACATTTCTTAGACACTCTTACGTTGCTGTTGTGGTATGCTTTGCTATGCTTATCCATTTGCATTATACAAGTAATCTAGTAGCATCCACCCTTCCTGTTCTTGAGTGTAACCAGTGGTTTGCACCTTGTTGTAAATGTTCTGTATTCACATTCATGCCAGTGTCTAGACCTGGGTGATAAAACCAAATAATTATTCAGAAAACATGGTCAATATATATAGTCAATAGAGCCCATCCCATCCCTATTTTGACAGACAACATGAAAGCCCAACGACAATAGTGCTGCACAAATCATTCATGTGTTTGAAGTAGAATTGGAGCCCTGTGAGAGTGGAGGAGGAGCAACCGGCAGCTAATGTTCCTAATGTTTGGGCTGCTACACAGTGGTATGTTAGGACTGAAGTTTGTTTCCCCAAAGCCAGGTAACGCCGTTATAAGACAAGAATGGCAAACATCGGCTTTATGCAGCTCATTAAAGTAACTGACCTGCGTAGCTCTGTGATCATTAACATTTCTCTCACTGGGCTTTTCCCCACACACGTGGAGGCTAGAGACGCTGCTGAACAGCTGTTTTCACTACAACATTGGATCCATATGAGAGTCTCACTGCCCACGTCATTAACCACACTTTATGTTCTCTCTGTTCCCCTTGGAGAATAACTGGAGTTAGAGCAGGGCGATATGGCCAAAAATATTTATCATGATATATATTTGAAAATTTGCGATAATGATATAACTGACGATATAATTGATGCGAGACAAAATACAACTCCACAACATTACTAGCGCAAAAAGACAACCTTCCATTTATTTTCACTTAAACAAGAAGCTGGTTTTTATGTACATTAAAGCTTTATAAAAATGTAACAGTGCAAATGCAAATTCCTTGCTGAAAGTTTAACCAAAAGGCATTTCCAGTAGAAATGGGCTGACATATCCTGAGCATAACCATGTATAATATCCACTGAAGTTAAAAAGAGGTGCTTTGCAACATTAAACTGCAGTGTGCAGTACGTATTTTTCGGACCATAAGGTGCACGGGAACTTCTAACTCCGTTAAATGTAATAAATTTTGTTTTCATGGATGCCTGGAAGTTAAACTTCATAGTTTCACCTGGTAAAGCAGCAATGCTGATCGTTTTATTAAAGATGAAAGAATTGAGACAGTTTTTAACTCTCAGTGATGCTGCAGTGTTCGTTTGACCTGAAGCATACGGAGTTTAGGACCCAGATTACTCCCAGATTTAAGAGCATCTTAGTCCGACAAATACGACAATAACGACGGCCGCTTGCATGTTCTGCAAAAAAATGTGCTTTGTTGTGTATCTGACGGACAAACACCAAACCAGTTCCACATCACTGAAGTTGCACCATTTTTACAAACCAATTCTGGTTCATCTGTTTCACTCAACAATCGGCCATGTGCATGAAAACAAAGGCACTGCGCATGCGCGTTTTACTCATATTCTATCGCGATATTTCATTTTCCTATTGTTGCTTAACATTATACCGGTATTACCGTGAACGGTATAATATGGCCCAGCCCTAACTGGAGTGTCTGTTTTGTTTATGTTTAAAGAGTTATTGATCTTCTACTGAGGAGACAAAATATGTTCTTTTTCCTCCTTTATCTATTTGTGGAATTGTTCCCCAGCAACTTCAAACTAGCCGTTTTTACACCAAAAACAATACACTATCAGATTTTTTGTTTAATAGCTACTTTATTTTATTGGAACAGACCAAAATACTCCGTTTTCCGGTTCATTGGTGTTCTTCTGAAACACATGAAACTTTTGCCTAATCACAATAAATAATTTTGTTTATTATACATACACCGCTGTTATTTATTTAAAATACAGTAGTAATACATTACTGTTGATTTATGTATGTTCATGTTCAACCTCTGACAGAAAATAAATAATGTTTAAACCAAAATTAATCTTAGATCTTCCCATCTCAGGAGTAAAAAGGGACCTTTAAGTGTGACGGAAATGATGATTTTTTTTTTTTTTTAATGTATAAAAAAAATAAAATAAAAAAATACATGATAATTTTCCACACAGGCCTTCCAGGCCATTCGCTGAGGTGCCAAATGCATTTATTTTTTTTTAAGAATTTACCAGATCGCTGATTTGGCCACTCTTAAAGTTTTATCTGCCTTTCTCATAGGTTTATCTGTTCTTCATTCTCCCTAATGATGGGCTCCTTCACTTGCACTGACAAATGTTTGGACTTCAAATTAAAAGTACCAATGTAAAGATACGAAAAGCAAGTTCAAAAGTGCATTCAACTCCAGATATGGGTTACCTTATATAGCGACCAAATGAAGGTGTTGTGTCAAAAAGTGATCTACTGCCAAAAAATGATTCCCGTTGGCCTACAACATATGAAATATGTGTCAAATGTATCCCTCATGAATGATATGAAGTAGGCACAATCAGTTTTTGGCAGACTGGCTTTTATACATCCTTTATTTACTCAGTTAAAAAAATAAAAGTCTCATTGACATTAAAAATGACTTTTTCCAAGTCATTGGTCTGTCAGAAATTGCAACAAATATAACAATACTTCTCTAAAGATATTTTAGATGGCCAAATGTATAATATGGGTGAAATAATACACAAAAACACTTAAAGAACAGGTAATTTTTCAATTTTATATATAACTACTTTGTAAATCCTGTTTACTTAAGTCTACTTACCAACATAAGTAAAGACATCACACATGGAAAAAAAAACGTTGGAAATCAGTTTTTGGCACAACAAAGGAACAGGCCTTATCTGACCATGAAACTGCTAATCAGACAGTTTTTATGAGCTTTGCAGATGAGCTGTTAACAACTCTGGGGCATGCATTCCCGAAAAATAAGTAAAAACTACGATTCCAATTTTCCTCAAAGAAAATGACAACATTAAAAAAGAAAAACATCTTTGATGTAAACAATATGAGCTCACACCCCCAAATCAGTCTGACTGGAACTTTCTAAGAAACATATGACTAATTTATCACTGAGGCATTGCCTTGTATTACCAACCAATGTGACGTGGACGACAAGATAATGAACCAAAGCGTGTGTTTAAAAAATAAAAACAAGAGTCAAACTGAGCGGAGAACAGCGGTGGTATCGACAGAGCCATATGTTTACATCCTTGGCACTTGACTAGCGAGCGGAACAGGGAAGTTTAACAGATAGCTTAGCTTGCTAACTTAAGTGTACATTCAAAGCGGCTCGCTGAAGCCTGAAACCGTAAATATGGCGCGAGTGTTGCTGAACAGATGCGACTATAGTGAATGAAAAGGTGTTGAGTTTACGTTGGCTTCGTTATTTCGGTGTGGCCAACGCTCTATTACTTTAGCAGGCTAGAAAAGGTAAGCTACTAGCTAGCAAAGTAAGGAAGCTTGCAGCTCCACCAAAACTTCGCTCTCATGCGCTACAAGTAGTTAACTGCTCCGACTATAACTCACCTTTTACAAGACTGCAGCACTCCTTACCGCAGCACCATTTAAAACAGCGGACAACACACACTGAAAACTTTTCAACCGTACGCAGGTTGGCTGACATACATGTCACATCGCCAAATTACGTTACTTTATCACCTTCTGCTTTCTGGTAAAGCAGCAGTTGTTGACCCGTATAATAAACGAATACGCATTTAAAACAACTTCCGGTGTCGTATTTCAAAATAAGAAAGTCCATAGTAATAAGTCTAATAAAAATTTCAGATTTCATTGTATTTCCTGCTGTAGTTTATCATGAATTAAACAATTTGTTTTAAGCCTAAATACAGCTACAACATTCATCATTTCCGGTTGTATTTACGCTAACTTCAAACATATTTGCCAACTCCTGCCATTTCCAAGAACAGTCCCACCTGCATCCCGCACGCGGTTAGGTACAAACACGGCTGCGCGAGCCTTAAAAATGGTTTTAAGGATTAAATCTGTAAACGGAAAAGAGGAAGGCGGCACTTTGGGGCAGTGGTGTGAATGTGCGTTAATATTCACCTTTATTTATTTCACCTACAATTCAAGGTGAGCTAATTGTACATAAATACCTCTTATAAGAAAGCTGCAGTTAGTCTATTAGTTCCATTACCGAGACTGGGACATGATATACAGAACATAAACAATCCTTGTTAGCCAGTAAGCTGAGGCACCTGGTTACGTGTATAAATGTTCAAAAGAAATGTTTTCCACCGCTGCTCGGGCTTTTATGTGGCCATGTAGAGTCTGAAATTATTACCTTTCATGCTGTTATTTGATTAATGGCAGATTATGTAAATACCTAATTGTGATGTTTATTTTTACTCCGTGACCTTTAGTACTGAACGTCCTCTTCCTGGCGTCATTTTGACATGTAAAAATAAGTGTGTTTGACCAATTATGTCTTTGCTGTAACGATGCTTCTTGGCATTAAATCTTACACTGTTGGAAAGCCTGTTTATTTTATTAACAGGGACACATTTGTGGGTTGGTCCCATAAAAAATTGCCAGCTCTTCTCTGCCACTACAAAACAGCACATTTTTGGCTCATGTTTTGAGCTTCTAGTACCTCATGGGCTGACAATCAGGTGCCTGACTGTCAGGATCTATGAGCATGGACCCTGCTACAGCGGTCAGGTGGTGTCTGCCACGTTTGACTGATGTGGATAGGGCGAATGCCACACGGCAACTTCAATATTTTCTTCCAACAAATAAGTTGCTGCATTATTTGGAGTGAGCCCTAGTACCATCTACAAATTAAAGGTCAAGTTCCAATGGGAGATGTCAGGGACAGGCCGTGACGTTTGCGTCCCAAGAAGATAATTTCCTCCCTGTGTCAGTACTTGGGACCTGTAGGCAGTCTTCTACAGATTTGCAGTCAAGGATTGCAGGACAATATGGCCCACAGTCAGACAATCCAGAACAGACTACACGGAGCCAATCTTTGGCCTCACAGGGCTGCCAGGAGGCCTGCCATGACTGCCCTTCCTACTCAGGCCTGTTTGCACTGGTGTCAGCAACATGCCACTGGAAGCTGAAAAAGTGGAGGGATGTTATGTTCAGCACTGAGTCCAGATTCTGCCTACAGCAGTTGGATCACAGGGTCAAGGAGTACAGATGTAGAGACCGCTATGCTGAGCGCTGCATGGACACTTGTGGGACCAGTTTGTGTGTGCTGTTTGTGCCAGAGCGACCAACACAACCACATTGGCTGAGTCGAGACAAATAATGGATGAAGAATGGGATGATTAAAGGCTGACCGGCCTGCACTCAAAAAAGTCAACTAAGGCACGTGTTTGGATATAAAAACGATTGTTTAACATTCTTTCTCATTGCTTGTATTTGAATGAAAGAAATTAAGATCAGCTCTATCTCTGTGTTCACCCAATGAGAAGCAAGTACTTCCAAACAATGACTCTTCTATTGCTAACTATTGCGCACTCTCCACACAACAGCGGAAGGTCAAATCAAAGCAAGCAGGAACAAACATTCAAGGTTGTTAAGCTAACAAATCTTTAGAGATATTCAGAACTACTCTTTTTTTGCATCCCTAATATCCAGGTGTGGAGGTATGTAAGGACGACGCAAGAGCTCGTCACATTTCTCTCCAACTTTATTCTCAGCTTACTAAACTGATTTCACAAGGAGGCAAAACATCCCTTAGAACCCAGAAACATCATTCTTCCCATTTCCCTTCTCGCTGGGTGTGAGTGGAGTCCCCTGGTGGTCCGCTACACAGATTAAGCAATACATGTGTGTAAATATAGACCAGAATGTATGGATTTTTGTAGAAGTGATGAGTAAATCTAGTTATTAAACTTTTATAAGTTTATTCTTTTTTTTTTTTTGGCCTGTCCTGTTTGGCTCTTTTGCATCAGAATTGTTGTCTAAAGGCAAAGAAAGATGCCCAACGGATTTACTTTACCAAATTGACCATCCCAGCCTTGCCGTAATGGTCCATTTGATTCACCTTTTATTGTTTATTTTATTTTCACTTACTGAATACGGGACAGACTTGACTGGGGGAAAGAAAGAGGGAAAGAGAAACAGCTGAGAAGAGGGACGGGGGAGAAGGGCAAAAGACAAAAACCAACAGAATGAGCAGAAGAAAAAAAAGAAAAAAAATGCATATATCAATCACCTGCTGAGAAAGAAAAAAGAAAACAAGCAGAAGAGAACAAGAGTAATAGAATAAACAACATCACAATGATCTATGGGAATATGACAGTAAATACTAAATGTTAAACATTATTGTGCAGCACATAAGATCAACAGAACACGGTGTGCTTTGAGGTAGGAGCCAGAAAGGGTGTAGTTTGTGGGTGTGATCACCCGTGTGTACACCTGTGAACATGGACGCGCTTGTTTTTAAAAGGTTCCTTCATGTAATGATCTGCTAGAGGGTGTGGGGGGCCATAGCCCCGTCCTCCATATAAGTTTATTCTTAACAAAGCTGTCTCAACCCTGTGCTGTGCTTTTGTTTTCTAGAATTCTTCAGGTAAATTTTGCTGTCTCAAAGTGAGCGTGCAGAGAGGGTCTGACTATGTGTGGAAATCTGCCTATTGTTAGCCAGGCTACTGTTAGCCTCTGTGCTATAACTAAGCTAGACTATTACACTCCCCATGAGTGTTATATTCTAAATTCATTTAGCAGATGTTAGCCAGTTCTCAGTGCCCACAGACAACTGTGTCACCTGATAGACGGCTTATTTCATCATTTCAGAAGGTGGAGCAAACTGCAGTTCTCAGAAAGCAAAGAGTCCTGTAATTCCTGTCTAACTTATCTGCCACACCAGGGCTCTAGACTAACCTTTTGCTGTGGTTGCACTGGTGCGTCTTTCTTTTTTTCTGAGACACACCAGCACCAGTTAGGCACACCCAAATTTTTCAACCACATTGCTTAAAACCACAGTTTTACATGTGCACTTTTTGGGGGGAAATTGCTGTCCATACAGACACTATTAATTTGTAAATGGTTAACTAACAATCTTGTCAACACAAAGTTCTTTGTTTGGAGCACATTTCTACAAGAAAGATAAGTTACTGAAAAAGTGCTTGTGCTTAAAGAGCGTTGGCACTCTTTGGCAATATTGTAGACAATGTCAAACTTAATCATCACATTGGCCTCTGACGACCTGTTTGCTGCTGCCTGCTGCTGAAAGGCAGTGTTAGAGGGGACACTTGGGCAGTGCATTTATCGCAGCATATACTGTAATGTCTTTTCTGGATACACTGTGCTTTTTCAACGCTCAGAGATTGATGGCTCCGTGTCAGAGGTGGCTATGAACTTCAGACGGATCAGGCCTTAACAAAAAGTTATCAATAGTTCTTTTCATCTTTACTATTACCCACAGCTACCTCCACTTCTGCCGGGCCTAGGCTGCTCACTAGGGCTGGGTATCGTCACTGATTTCTATAATCCATTTGATTCCAATTCACGAGGTCCCGATTTGATTTGATTTAGCTTCAGACAGTCAGAAATATTATAGTTCTGATCATTTATCAGTACTGACACTGTGAGACTTCATCAGAGGTGTGAGCATCACAGCACATGCCTTTGTGTGAAAGTAACTGAGGATAAAACAGAAAAACATGAAAGAGATTTTCCAGTCCTGGCTTTTTATAGCAGGTAACCTTAAAAATATTCTGCAAGTTTGCATAATTTTAAAAAGTTTAAATTTCATC
>NW_005187772.1:425956-427245 GCF_000239375.1 Pundamilia nyererei | reverse complement strand
TCTCCATGGCCTTATCAACATCCAATCTCCAGACTTCAGACTCTGCTCCTGAGGAGAAACAGAATCATCTGGCAGATCATTTGTTCTCATGACTTCTTTACTTTTAAACATTTTGAGCATCCAATCTGCTAATGTGCTCTCTCTTCTGCGTTTCTATCATCACTACAGAAGACTAAAACTCTAAATGCTCTACCATATATAATCTCAAAGAGTCAGACCGTTCTCTGTCGGAGTAATCCTCATGTACATCTTAACTAGTTCTATACAGTCTAACCATGTCCTGCCTGTCTCTTCCATTGACTTCCTAAGTCTTAGCTTTACTGTGCCGTTAGTTCTCTCTACCAACCCTGCACTTTGTGGGTGATATGAACAATGATGTTTTAGTGTTATCCCTAGATGCTGTGCCATTAATGCAATCACTTCATTTATCCCGTGTTCTGGGATGATATTCTTATATATTGCTTTGGCAACCGAAATGGCATCTGCTTCCCTAGTTGATTGATTGATTGATTGACTGATTGATATACCTTTATTAGTCCCACAAGGGGAAATTTCATGTTAAGGCTACCGACCTATTGCACGCAAGGGCAGAGCCATCTTACCCTCCAACCATACATACATTACACAAAAACATCACATGGGGAAGACAGGTCAGAGAGGTATAACAATGGAAAATGCACTACATGAGGAAAGATAAGGAGACACATCAAATTCAGCAGGAAGGACATGAAAAGTGGCAGGTTAGCCTTCTTAGACTGAGATTTCCATCAGTAATGGCTGTACATCTAAAAGCTGACGTGTACCGGGAACCTACACATACGGATCAGTATCCAAGGTTTGACTCATCATCCACTGGAGCACAAACTGGGTGTCATCAGGACGCTACAACACAGAGCAAACACCATCCCCACTGACACAGCGGCCAGTGAGGCAGGTGAACAGCACATCAAGAAGGCCCTGAGGAAATGTGGTTATCCCAGCTGGACTTTTGTCAAAGCGGGAAAGGCACCTAAAGAAAGCTCCAGCTGATCCAGGAGAGAAGGACAACCGCTGCCCAAGCGAAAACCTGTAGTGATCCCATGTGTGTCAGGAGTATCGGAGCAGTTGAGACGCATTTTTTCTAAACACCCGGTCTCTGTGGCTTATAAACCCCAAAACATGCTGCACCAAAAAGTGGTCCACCCTAAGGATCGGGTCCCCCGACACAAACAGAGTAACATAGTTTACACTGTTAAGTACCAGGAGGATTGCCAGGATTTATACATCGGGGAAACCAAACAACCTCTGGC
>NW_005187772.1:400579-400996 GCF_000239375.1 Pundamilia nyererei | reverse complement strand
GGAATGTACCAATTTAAATAATCTGAAAGGTATGAGGGTTCAGACCTATGCAACACCTTAAAAACAAATAATAAAATCTTAAAATGAATTCAAAAACTGACTGGCAGCCAGTGTAAGGATGCCAGTATGGGAGATATGTGGTGTTGGTTGCGTGTGCCCGTTAGTAATCGTGCTGCAGCATTTTGGTCCAGCTGCAGTCGGCTGACTGACGACAGACTAACACCAGAGTAAAGACTATTACAAAAGTCCAGGTGAGCTGAAATGTAATTGCTAATATATATTTGTGTGTTGCCACACCTTCATTTTCCCGAGAGATTCTATTTTACAAACACTCCTTTAGTTTTTTGTAATAAAATCTTTCATCAGTTTCATAAATTGTAACACTGCTCATGTCATGTCATCAGAGGCATACTGGAT
>NW_005187772.1:374594-400559 GCF_000239375.1 Pundamilia nyererei | reverse complement strand
TAACACTGCTCATGTCATGTCATCAGAGGCATACTGGATTGATGCCCTGAAGGTCACCAGTTATCCTGATCTTAGTGAGGTCTAATGTCATTATTTATAGTCAGTGTTCTGTATTAGTGTTATTGTTTTTGCAACTGACCTGTAATGTTGTCTGTCATCACTGTCAGTGCTGTATGTTTAATGTCACTGTGGCTTCTGTGAATCTGTTTTACTGTTTCTGAACTCTCGCATCTTCTGTTTACAGTCTTTGGTTAGAGAAGCGCTTTTAGCAGCTTGTCAGAGGAGAATGCACTTCCTGAACAACAATGACCCCTAGAGGCTGAAGACAGTAATGCATATATCATATTTTTGATTTTGTACATATAACAGTAAATGTTTATTATGTTCCATCCATCCATCCATCCATTCGCTTCCGCTCATCCTTTTCAGGGTCGCGGGGGGTGCTGGAGCCTATCCCAGCTGTCATAGGGCGAAAGGCACCCTGGACAGGTCGCCAGTCTGTCGCAGGTCTAACACATAGGGACAGACAACCATTCACACTCACATTCACACCTAGTGGCAATTTGGATTATCCAATTAACCTATCCCCACAAGCTGCATGTCTTTGGACGGTGGGAGGAAGCCGGAGTACCCGGAGAGAACCCACGCAAACACAGGGAGAACATGCAAACTCCACACAGAAAGACCCCAGCCTGATGGTGTAATTGAACTCAGGACCTTCTTGCTGTGGGGCAACAGTGCTAACCACCGCGCCACCGTGCTGCCCCTGTTTATTATGTTGTGGGGATAAAAACAAACACTTCAGTCAACCCACACTTGGACCCTGAAATGTGTGAAGATCTAAATATTTATCAAAGTCAGATTTATAATATGTGATGTATAACTGTGTTTTATAGGGAAAACAAGGTTGAGTATGGAGAGAAATAATAGAGGAAACAGAGACTAATGAAATATTAAACAGACATAAAGAGTCACATTTTTAAAATCAGTCACTCCTGTTAAAAGATAAGATATTATTAGAATACTTTTAAAAGGCTCTAAATAACATTTACCCTGCAATAACACACCTTGGAAACTCTCACTGTAAATTAGTGCTATATATAAAAGGAAATACATACATGAATTAATAAAAAAAAACTAATAAAAAACTATTTAATGATCCCACGTTCAGATCGAATCTCCTGTAAAGATCTGATGAAAATGTTCCACTGGATGGATGGATGGATGTATAATCTCTTTTTCTGAAGGTTGCTCTCTTCCTGTTTCTGCCAGTGCTGACTGCACAGATGTAATATAGATCCATGTCACTGTTTGGAAGTATCAGAGAACTGCTGATGCTGTAAAGCTGCTGCTCAGTCTATTGGGCTGTTGTGTTGTTGGTGGTGATGCTGGATGAAGGACTGGTGGACCAGGTGGGCTCAGGGTGAGGGTAGATCCCGTCTGAGCTGCAGGTGATCCTTTGTCCTACTCTTTGGAGATTAACTTTACGGACTGGTGCTGAAAAAACCCCTCTAAGAATAAAAAAAAAAACCAAAAGAAAAATATATTTCTAAAGAAGTCAGAAAGAGATTTTCATGTCACAATTTTCCTTTTCTGAAAATTGAATCTGAATCTCAGACCACAGTAAAATATAACATTCGTCTTAGTGTTTTGACAAAGCATTTCTAAATACAGATAATGATTAATGATGTAACATGTCATGTATTCTTTATGTATTTGAAGTGTTATAAAAATGACTCTGGATCAGTCCTGGTGTCACAGACAGGCCTCGGGGCTTCAAACCTCAGAAAGTCCCTTTGGCTCTCAGCTGAATTCCTCTGACACGCTTTAACAACTATGAGTCAAAGGTCAGAGGTCATATGATTTGGGAATGACAATGCTGAATAACCACATCACTGATTAGGTATTGTAGTAATAACTCAGACTATTATAATTATTTAGTTAATAATACGGGTTCAAGATGTTGTTTGTGGTTCAATTTCTTGCGTAGGTTGTAAACGTGGCAGCTTTAGTCTTTCCTCTCTTTTTAAAAAGAGTTTTGTTACCGTCCACATTCAGGATGATGAACATTTCACTGATGGTGCTGGTGTGGCACTGGTATCTCCCCTCATCCTGAATGTTCACCTCTGTCAGCTGGAGTGAGGCGTTTCCTCTGGAGACCTGATCCTTGGAAAGTGAAGTCCTACTTCTGACTTAATATATGATTGAGCAGTTATATAAACATGAATCTATCCACCGAGCTCCTCCTCGTCAGCCTTTCATCTGTATCTCAGGTTTTGCTTCTGGGGTTCGACATGTTTCGGTTGTCTTATTTCACGTATATAATTAAGATGTTGTGAATAAGTATTTCAGTTGTATCCCGTAGTTGTTTGCTTGACATCGAGCTTTATCCAAGGAAAAGATTTAGCCATCCTTATATTTTGCTTGTTCTATTTTATTGTATTTTTGCGCGACGCTGTTGCTTGTGAAGCTCGCACACAAGAATTTCACTCGCATGTAATGTACCAGCGTACCTGCACATGTGATGTGACAATAAAAGTGATTTGATTTGAAAAACAAAAACACTGTCTGTCTTTCCTCCAAAATCACACTTGGATTACAGTTGGACTGATTTACCAGGTGGTGATATAAAAAATAAAGTCTAAGCTATTTAAATCTATAGAACATAATCAACAACAGAGACCAGACCTGAAAGTGTGAAACATACTGTATTTGGCAAAAATATATATATACACACAACAAAATATAATAAAAATAATTATAAACAAAAATATTTTTTGAATAAGTGTTTTCATTAGGTGTTAGATAATAAACTCAAAAAGCTGCACTGTACCATAACAGCCAAGGAGCAACAAAGTCAGTGTCCACCTCTACCTCACATTAAACAGACATATTTCATATGAAATAACTGAAATGTAAAACTGTAGAAAGCTGACTAAAATATTTTAATTCTCTTGAAAACACCATGAATGGTTTTCATGGGTACCCCCTTTAATGAGCTGATGGGGGCACCCAGTGTATTTGTAACTGAAGCAGAGTCTCTCCGAGTGAACGTCCAGATGTGATCAATGGTGAGTCAGGATGTGATTCCTTCAAGAGTATACAGTCGTGGTGAGAATTACATAAATATTGGAAATTGGAAAAGTTGCTGCTTAAGTTTTATAATAGCAATTTGCATACACTCCAGAATGTTATGAAGAGTGATCAGATGAATTGCATCGTCCTTCTTTGCCATGAAAATGAACTTAATCCCAAAAAAACCCCTTACCACTGCACTTCATTGCTGTCATTAAAGGACCTGCTGAGACCATTTCAGTAATCGTCTTCTTAACTCAGGTGAGAATGTTGACGAGCACAAGGCTGGAGATCATCATGTCAGGCTGATTGGCAAACCTGACATGTTAAATGGAGGGTGATGCTTGAAAGAAACGCGTGCAGCCATCATTGCGTTGCATAAAAATGGCTTCACAGGCAAGAATATTGTGGCTACTAAGATTGCATCTAAATCAACAATTTATAGGCTCATCAAGAACTTCAAGGAAAGAGGTTCAATTCTTGATATGAAGGCTTCAGGGCGTCCAAGAAAGTCCAGCAAGCACCAGGATCGCCTCCTAAAGAGGATTCAGCTGCGTGATCGGAGAGCGTGCCACCAGTGCAGAGCGTGCTCAGGAATGGCAGCAGGCAGGTGTGAGCGCATCTGCACGCACAGTGAGGCGAAGACTGTTGGAAGACGGCCTGGTGTCAAGAGGGGCAGCAAGAAGCCAGTTCTCTCCAAAAAAAACCCATCAGGGGTAGATTGATCTTCTACAGAAAGTATGGTGAATGGACTCCTGAGGACTGGGGCAAAGCCAGATGAAGCCTCTTTCCGATTGTTTGGGGCATCTGGAAAAAGGCTTGTCCGGAGAAGAAAAGGTGAGCGCTACCATCAGTCCTGTGTCAGGCCAACAGTAAAGCATCCATTCATGCCTGGGGTTGCTTCTCATCCAAGGGAGTGTTTATGGGCAAAATTGTGAGTGTGGGCTCACTCACAATTTTGCCCATAAACACAGCCATGAATAAAGAATGGTACCAAAACAGCAACTTCTTCCAACAATCCAACAACAGTTTGGTGAAGAATTATTGGAATTATTTTCCAGCATGATGGAGCGCCGTGCCATAAGGCAAAAGGGATAACTAAGTGGCTCGGAGACCAAAACGTTGAAATTTTGGGTCCATGGCCTGGAATCTTAATCCCATTGATAATTTGTGGTCAATCCTCAAGAGGCGGGTGGACAAACAAAAAACCCACTAATTCTGACAAACTCGAAGAAGTGATTATGACAGAATGGGTTGCTATCAGTCAGGATTTGGCCCAGAAGGTGATTGAGAGCATGCCCAGTCGAATTGCAGAGGTGCTGAAAAAGTAGGGCCAACACTGCAAATACTGACTCTTTGCATAAATGTCATGTAATTGTCAATAAAAGTCTTTGAAACATATGAAGTGCTTGTAATTATATTTCAGTACATCACAGAAACAACTGCCAACAACGATCTAAAAGCAGTTTAGCATCAAACTTTGTGAAAACGAATATTTGTGTCATTCTCAAAACTTTTGGCCACAACTGTACTGGTCACTTACATAGCAGCTGCCTCTGTTCTAGTTCATCTATCCCTGCCTTTGTCTTTACTGTTTAAATCCAGAGTAGAAACAAGAGTCTAATACATAAAAACATCCATGCAAAGTGCTCAAACTGTGGTACCATTCACACTGAAATCACGAGTTAGACAGATGACTTCAAAAAACAGATCTAAAGCAGGTTTACCATCTATGAAAGTTCCTGCTGAGTTTACATGAGAGACAAAATTATTTCAGCTCCTAATTTGATTCCAGAAACAATGTGAGCATTCAAAGTTGGCATTGAAAATGTTTTTTAAAATGTTTAAAAAATCGAAAGTAAACTGTACTCATTAAACTGAACATATTAATACTGCTTTGAGAATTACATGGAAAAAATAATTACAGATGAAAAAACATTTCAATACCAGCTTTCAGAATCTTCTCCAGTGGAACCAGCTCCCAGTTTGAATTCAGGAGACAGACTCTTCTTTCTGTTTCCTTCCCAGCATCAAAGTCCTCACTCGTCTGCTTGTTGAGGTTTTTTTCTAATACTGCAGAAGTTTGGACAAAAGTCGCAGCACTCTGTGGGACACTTTTAGTGTAAAAACTGATAAAACATTATTTTACCTTCATGTGACCCTAAGACTCCCTTGTAAATATTGTTTGGTGTCACATGGCATTTCTTTCCTCACAGGAAAACTGGCTTCAGTGAGTCATGAAAAGAAGCATTTCTGTTAAATGACAATAAAAACAATCACATACTGTGTATTCATCATGAAGCACAACTTCTACAGATTTAAATAAGCTGCAGTGATTCCAGCTGTTTTCTATGATAACATATCAGTTATGCATAGTGGTGAAATAATTTCAATCCTGAATTCAAATGAATTAGTAATAATCTATTAATTATTTATTAAATCATATCAAAAAACTAGAAACTAGACTGAATGGAGAGAGCAGTTTAGACCTTTAGATTCCACACTGTTCACAGAGAGCTGCTCTGTGTTTTAAGACATAAGATTTAATCATGTTCTGGTTTCACTCTTGAAAGTTTTCTCACATTCTTTGTAACCTGAGGAATGTTTTACAAACCATGAAAAATCATCACTTCAAACAACAAACACAATATTAAGATGGAATTAACTACTGTGTGTAAAATGTCTTTTTACCTGCTTATTCCGCAGTACCAGGAGAGTTACTAACAAGCCTAAAACTACAATGACTGCAATGACCACTCCTACGATTGCTCCAACATTAGATGAATTCCCTGAAATGAAAAAGAGGTCAGATAACTGATTTTTTTCCTTGGAAGAATTTAAAAATGCATTTTGAGTTTATTTGCTGTGAGATGAACAACTCTGAGTCTGGCAGCAAAACATCATCAATGGAGCTTTATTAGCACAGTTCACCATGGCAACAGGTAAATAAATTGTAAATAAATGTGGACCAGGGAATATAAAAATGTCTGTGATATTAATCTTTAAAAAGGAGGGAAGAAAATAGTCAGTTTGATCAGCTCAGTCCACTCCACCATCATCATCACATGTGGGGAAAACCTTTTTTATTAAAAAAACAAAACAAAATATTGACAGTGTTCCTGACAGATTACTCAGTTATATCAGTAAAGGTATCGAGCAAAACATTTTCCCCACTGATATCTGATATTCAAAAATTGCAGTGTGTTTTTTTTGCTATGCTTACACCCCTAAAAAGGAAAATAATGATGTTAATTTACCTTCATTGATCTTCACAAGGATATTAGTTATTTTAGCCTCCACAGCATCAGCGAGTTCACACGTGTATGTTCCCTCCTGATCTGAGGATAAGTCCTGCAGTGTGAGGCTGCCTGACTCTGACACATCCTTTACATGCTGCTTCCATTCCTCTGAGACTGTGTACTGACTGTTAGTCTTTGTCAGGATGATCTGACTGTGGTCGAATCTCCAGATGAGGTTTGTTACAGGGGTGTGTGAGGGGGAACAGTGGATTATTGTTTCAGACTGGCTCTCAGTCACTAATCCTGAAAAAACAGATGCAAACACAAAAAAACCCATTTTTTATTTGATTCTGATTTAAAATGTTTGGTTTCACCTTTCTAGTGTGTATAAGCTGATGACTCATTACAACGTGACTTAATTTTTAAAATATCTGTAGAGACTTATCCTCAGACACCAAACTCTGAAGGATAGACTAATATTTCCTTTGATTACATGAAATACAAAAAAGTAAGGTATGACGTTTAAGAAAAGAACAAAATGACTTCAACAACTTTTCAAACCTAAATGAAGATTTTAAAAGGTGGAACTCTTATTTTCCAAATGAGATGTTAAACTCACCTTGTTGCCTGAAGGTTGCGCTCTTCCTGTTTCTGTGAGTGCTGACTGCACAGCTGTAATTCAGATCCATGTCACTGTTTGGAAGTATCAGAGAACTGCTGATGTTGTAAAGCTGCTGCTCAGTCTGATGGACTGTTGTTTTGTTGTTGGTGATGCTGGATGAAGGGCTGGTGGACCAGGTGATCTCAGGTTTAGGGTAGATCCCCTCTGAGCTGCAGGTGATCCTTTGTCCTACTTGTTGGAGATCGACTTTACGGACTGGAGCTGAAAAAAAGAAGAAAAAGACAAAACAAAAGAAAAATAATTACTAAAAAAGTCAGAAAGAGATTTTCTTGTCTTTTCTATTTATTTCATGTTAACATGATTTAATTCAACAAAAAATGTGTAATTTGTGAATCTCAGATCACAATAAAATATAGCATTTGTCTTAGTGTTTTGACACAGCATTTCAAAATATAGTTATTAATTAATGACATAGCATGTATCGTATTCTTTTCATAATTTGAAGTGTGATATTAAAATGCTACGTCTCAGCCCTGGTGTTACACACAGGCTCTGGGGCTTCTAACCCCAAAATGGTCCCTTTGCCTCTCAGCTGAATTGTGCTGACACACTTTTACAACTATAAGTCAAGATTAAGTCAAATGATTTGGTGATGACAATGTAAAAAACCCACATTATTATGGTAACAACCAAGTCCATTATAATTATTTAGTTAATAGTAAATTAGAGCATGTACACCAAATGTAGCAGCATGACTGAGGAGGACACTTATTTTGGAGAACATAGGCCTATACGAGTCGGTTTTTGAAAGCTGGCAACCCCTTGTATAAGTAAAAAATATCATCAGTTCATGAGATGGTCTTTAAGACATGAACTACTTGATATGAGTGTACTGTACGTTTATGGTTATTGTGCAAACGGGTTTGTGATGTGGTTTTAGGTTGTTTATGCTTGAATTTGTTGTGTAGGGGTGTAAATGTGGCAGCATTAGTCTTTTCCCTTAAAAAAATGAAATAACAAAGTGAGTCTAACCTAACTCCATCAGAGCTGGTCATTCTGCTCTGGTGCTGATGCTGCTATTAGTCAAGTAGAGTAGAACCAGGGGTAATAACTGGATATATATTTTAAGTATTTTAAAATACAGTATTCTCAGTCAACAGAGGATTTAGACCAACACATAAGGTTGGAACCCTGACCTCATCTTCCAGGCTCCACCAGTACTGTATTTATTGGAGAAGATGTGTGACCATCTTTTCACAACCATGTAGTATCCCGATTAGCTGCCATTATTGTAACCCCCCCCCCAAAAACAAACAAACAAACAAAAACAAAACAAAAACAAAAAACAAAGCAAAACAGGTCCGTGCCACCTGCCCGCACACCCAAATTTGCATCCGTTAGCTTGTGAGTGTTGTGTTGTTGGTATTTACTTGTTATTTACTTCATATGTGCAAATAAGTGTTAAAACTTGTGCTGTCAGCGTTAATCTCATTAAAATGACATTTACACCATAACCGCATCAACGGGGCAAATCTCTGTTTGCGTGCAGTCCCGTGCACAGGGCGATCCGCGCTTACTCACGGAGATTTGCCCCGTTAATGTGGTTATGGTGTAAATGTTATTTTAACAACATTAACGCTGACAGCGCTAGTTAAAATAAATGTATATTCATGATGCTTTGACTCCATAGAAGGTGCCACTTGATTTTCATTTTATATATTTATTTCTTTACCGTCCACATTCAGGATGATGAACATTTCTGTGTTTCCACTGATGGTGCTGGTGTAGCACTGGTATCTCCCCTCATCCTGAACATTCACCTCTGTCAGCTGGAGTGAGGCGTTTCCTCTGGAGACCTGATCCTTGAAAAGTGAAGTCCTACTTCTGAAGCGCTGGTGTTGTATTACAAGCTGGTCTTGGTCACCGTAGTATGAATGGACACGAAGGTTTCCTTCTGTCTTAAACCAGTGGACAACAGGTTCAGAACTGCCATGGAAGCTGCACGGCAAGATGCATCTCTCCATAAAAATACAGGAGACCTGAGAGTCTGAGAATCAGTTAAAGACTGTGTTAGTGGGAGATGACATCACATTTACAGCAGATATTTACTTTTAATTATTGTCCTGTTAGTGTCATTTGTGTCTCGGCAGGAGAAGCAGAGACTAACATTGGGTGACTGTTTACAACATACAGATAACAGTGTGAATATCAAACCTCTCATACAGGCTAATGTGATCACCTAAACAACTTCAGTCTCATTATGTGTCCCTGTGGACCCGTAACTGGGAAACAGTGGCTTGTGGTTACAACTGGTCCATTAAAAATTACAAATTTTTGTTTTACAGATCTGCTTGTATAAAGTTTTATTATTTCCATTCAGCCTTTTGCTTGAGATAAGCAAAATATTTTGACATTACCTTTGCTCCATGGAAACTAAAATGTAAGAATTGTCTTATAATCTGCTGAATTACAAGGGAATTACAGATTTATATAAATATAGTGATGTAAGAAGTAAGAAAGCTGTATATTTGTTATGATAATGCTGCTTTTATGTCATGTGCATTAATATGTGCATACGCTTGTACATACTTGGTAGTGATTTAATAAACTCAGTCAAATAGCAAAGTTTCACTTCATTAACACTTAAGAGTTGAATATATTGTGATATCAAGGGCAAGTTAAAGCAAAGTAAATATTTTGGCATCATGCTGCTCCGGTATTTGCTTCACTTACCTGCTCGGGAAACTCTCAGTAGCCACAGAAACTCCACGACCACCAAAAACATAGTGCAGGAGACCCTGATCATATTTCTCTAAGATTTCATGTGACGGTGCAGCAGTGAACAGAAAAAATTACCATACGGGGTGGCAGTTACATCCAGATAGGCAGGTTTGTCATTCCTTTAAGTCAAGTTTGAACATGCCTGAAATACAAGGAAGAAAAAACAAATGCTGAAAAAAGAAATGCTGTTAACAGTCATTGCCCTTTTCAGTTCTTTTAACTGCAACAGTTCAGTTTACACACAGAACAACAGAAAAACCTGCAAAACAAATCCAACTATGCAACACAGAGGACAAATCTCTTTCTACAGTTGAAAAAAACTGAATGATTATTATAAGTTCTTCAAAAAGAAAGTCCAATGCAGACTGTAGCAACGTTATGTACATTTTCCCAGTTAGTGGTATGTAAGACATCAAGCAAGCATAACCTAAATAGGAAGATTACAGATAGATATGAGTAGATGGAAGTCAGAAAAATCTCAGGAATATGTCCTGAAAATAGAAAATGCCCCAAAGCAGCTGAAGGAATGAAATGGAATTTACATCGAGAAAAGCCAAAACAGTGTTAGCAGTGTAATGCATTTGTTAATGATTCCAACGTTTTTCTACTTGGTCTGCAAAAGAAACATCCAACAAATAAGTTTTTCATTTTAAATTGTATGTCTCACAAAGACAGAAACTCGAGCCATTAAACAAAAATGTTTTATATGTTTCGGTGATTAGTTTATTTTCTACAACATCCCAGATGTGTGCTGATTTCATTACTTTTTCAGGTGCTGTATCAGAAATCACCACAACAAACAAACAAATGTGTCGATTAAAACAGACTATTTTTTAAAATGTATGTCAATGAGCAGAGTTTAACAGTCTCAAACCTAGAACCAGATGATCTGGTTCACGAGTAACAGAGTTAGTTAGATCTCAAATGCCCTACGACGGCCAGAAACTTAAAATTAAAACAGCAAGTATGAAATCACACCCAGTCAGACCACAGCGAGGAACAAGAAAATGAGAATCTCTCACCCACACATTAGTTTCATAACTCTCCCGACAGCCTGTGTGCAGAAACCCACCGGAGAACAGTACGAGGCAGGATTTAGCACTCCGTGAAGTAGCTCCACATGTGTTGTGCATGTGAGTCACTGCGCTCCAGATGTTCGTTCCAGACATGAGAAAAACAAAATGCAAAAGCTCCGCCTACGGATGGGAAGGAGCGTGTCATTCCTCCAAGATCCCGAGAAGCTTGGAGTGCAGGTAGAAAGTTTCTAGTTTTTCTGACGAGCTTCAATAAGAAATTTAGATTCTGTTTTCATTAAAACAGCGAAGATTTCCAAATAAAGTTAAGCCAAAGCTGGATGTTAACCTGACACACAGGCACGGACACGGTGTATCAGATTAATTTTCTTTATCGATATAATTATACAGACTACATTCTTGCATAAAGGACCTACGAGCACCTAAACAGCCCATTGGTTTATTTCCAGTACTGACACTGGATTGTCCAATCAAATCTCTTAACGCAAAAGACCCCTCCACAGTGTTTCTTGTGAAAGAAGTGTTTGATAAAGATGAACAAACAAAAGTGAAAATGTTTTGTTCAAAAGCTCAGAGAGAAAAATAAACTTGAAATAGATGCAGGAAAATGTGTTAAATGAAACTGCTAAACGTCAGCAGCTGCACCAGTGACAACAAAACCTCACAGTCACGTGAACCTGCAGTTACTAACGGTAAACGTGCAGTACCTCGTTAACCCGCAGCATCACGTTACTACCACAGTGTGATGGTGTCATCGCCACATTACGGATGATTTTAGTTCTTAGTTAAAGGGTAAATGAGCTCACCACTGCTCGAAGTAAAGAAAATACAAATCCAATTTACTTTTTCAGAGAATATTGAGCAAGATGTCATCTGAGTAAAAAGTTTGTTTTGCATTTGTTGTTTTTAACCATGATCGTCTACAGATATTCAAGCAACACACTTTCATTTCTGTGCTAGTGATTGTTGTTGAGTCTTGTATGGAGGACCAGAAAGCACAAAATTCTTAATTTTGATGCTTGTGACTTTTTGTGACTCGTCCGATATGCTGCAATAACACAGCAGAATTTTGAACTCAGTCCTTTCCCCACAGTGGTGACAGCAAATTGTGCTAGTTGATGCTTTTCTCACCTTCTCTTGAAATAGTCAGCATCCAAGTGACTTGAGGCAACTGTTGTTGTGATCTGTTGGTATATAAATAACACTGAATTGAACTGAACTGAATTGGATGAACCACAACAATCGACAAAAAACATAAGGCACTGAGGTTTTGGCACAGTGCTTTCACCAAGGAGAATAGGATTTAATGATTCGTGCATTCTTTTAAAGGCATTTCATACTTGCCTGAGGCCATGTTGGAACTTCCCAACATACCTGATACATTACCTGTATTAGCTACATTTACATTGTTTTTATCTTTTTGTGCTGTTAAAATTATTTTCTATTTTTATTTAAAGCAGTTAGGAAGATTTTCTATCGTAAAGAAAAAGTAGCTAAAATGTACTTTAATTAAAAAACTGTGTCTGTATAAGCTGCTATTCAGTTAAACCTTGATAATAATTCAGTATATGTTTTAACAATTAAAGAAATAAAAAAATATATACTTAACATAACAAAAGTATCCACCAGAGACACCAGAGCATTTTAACACACATGGTTGTGTTTGACGTTCTTCTAAATTGCAGTCCAGAGTTTGTCAGGTGGGTTTATTTTTCTTAGTTTTTGTTTTGTTTGTTTTTTTGGATAATCTGTTCTCAGAGTTTACCTGAAAGATATTCTCCATTAAAATGTTTCCTCTAGAGTCACTGCTCGGTTTCACACAAGCAGGGATGTTTATCTTTGAGAGAACTGGCTAAGACTTCGTCACTGTGATGGTCTGAAACTGTCAGGCATAATCAGGCATACACAGATTCATTATTGTTTTCCACAGCAGTCCTCTTTTCAGTACAGTAATGTTACGATTCCCTCCATGCGATGTGTTTATGGGTAATCTGTGAATTGTTACAAAAATTGGACAAAACACAAATATAAGATTTTTTTTCAGAGCTTTGTCTTCTCTTAACTTTTTCTTATAACATACTAGACTCATGTGTTTTTGTTCTTAGCTTATCCAGTGATGTGACAAGTCAGTTTTGTAGCTTGATTTTCCCACAAGTACTTGATCGTCTTTTTCTCCACCTCATGTCTCCCTCTGTGTTCTTATTGGAAGAGCCTGTCGGAGCAAATCCCTAGAGATTGTTCAAAAAACAACTCACACTCTGAAGGAATGCTTCACCCCACTCCTACTCACTGGTGCAGCCCAGCACTGAGGTGCTGACCTCTGTCCCACATCTCAGCAGTTTTGGGATGAACACTGGAAGTTCCTCACTATTCTTTTCATCTGCTTTTGAGTTCACTAGCCGTCCAGCGAAAATGACACTTTCATTACTGTATGATCTGAAAATTTTTTTATATTCATGAGACATTATGAGCACATGTCTAAAATGAATACAGAGCTCAGCAGTGTAGGCAGATTTTCTATAGTACAGTATTACTGTTGGATTTGTATTGTTGATTATCATTTATGCTTAGAAATATCTACTTATCTATGCTTAGAGTTTTATAATTAGTTGTAGATTGATAGAGGTTTGATCCTTAGTAGTCTGCAGAGACGTTGTATGCATTCCAGAGTGTTCTGGCATTCACACCCACATTCTGGGAGCATGGGAGAGGGCATACCTTCTCTTATTGTTTTATGGTAGGATAAACGTGTCTATGTCTGTTTTAGGCTAAGTGCCTTTTGTTTAGATGAACTGTCTAAAATGAATACAGAACTCAGCAGTGTAGGCAGATTGTCTATAGTACAGTATTACTACTGCTGCTAAACTAGAACCACTGCAAACACCCATCCTATAATGGCTATGATGCAACACTGGTGGAGTTCTCTGAACTTTAACTATGCTCAGCAGTATATCAGTTATTAGTGTTTCCTCAGCAATGCTTCCTTTGCACATGTATGTTCCCTCATGTTCTGAAAATAAGTCCTGCAGTTTGAGGTTTCCTGACAGATATATTCTGCAGCTGCTAATGCTGCTTTTCTTTGGCTGTGTAGCATTTGTTACTTCCAGGTCAAGTCACAATGGTGCCATGGTTGAATGTCTAAGCAACATTTTTTAAATCACAAACACACAAATTTAGGAATTTAAACTATTCAGAATCGTGAACATGTGAAAATCCGCCTCTTTTTCTTGTTTGACACATTTAAAATTTTGGAATTGGTGGAATTTGGTAACTTGTTTTTAAATCAATAACAATGACAAAAGAAAACAGAAGAGATAACAGAAAAATAAAAGTTAAAGTTTGGAGTAAAATAGTAAATTATTTCATTTCTCAATATCCTGGTTGAATGTTTTAGGTCAGTTCGCTGTCTTTGCGAAAATAATGATACAAAAGTTTTGAAAAAACTTAAGGTTGCAATGCCTCACTATGAACATTTCAGACAATGAAAACCCATAATAACTATATCTTTCATTTTGTCTTTATGCCTTAAAGACACAATGCGTTGATCAAAGATGCTTAATTTTCCAAATTAATAATGCTTTTGCTACTTTGTGTTGGTTTTATTGACTGTGCCTTCAAATCTAAAGAGAAAGAGACTTTCTGTTTTTTCATGTCATGGATGTTGTTGAACGCTGCTTCAGTCTGACACACTATTAAATCATTGTGACTATTAGAGTCATTATAGACATCTGATTGTATCTGTCTATCTCTCACTGTTTTCAAACAAGTGATTTTTACAGAGTAGTTCAAACAGATTTTCTCATGTGTGCGTTTCGCTGTCTTTACGTTGTTGCTCAATCAATAACATTTTTAAGTTATCTAAGTGACCTATATTTATCATGTTAAACCTGAGTAGCAAAATACCGTGCTGGGTTTCTAAAACAATGTGCCGCTGTTTTCACCGGCTCTAGTGAGACTTGAACCCCAGCTAGCTATCAAGACGTCTCCAAAAATGTCAGAGCACTTTTGCAAATATGTGATATCTTGATAAACCGAGCAGATATTTGAAGTTTACACAGCTACATTCTCGCCTGCAAATATGTTAAAAGTTTATTTTATGACCCACAAAGAATAATAAGAGTCGACGAATTGGGACAGCCTTTGTCGCGTCGCTGTGACGTAATCGGCTTAGAAATGTGGCCTCAGGAGGATGCAGCTCATGAATTTGGACACGATCAATATCACCATCGCAAACACAGAAGCTCAGTCTACCTGCTGGTCAAACTTCTCTTTTATGAGATTTAATTCTTAGGGATGTGTTAATCATCAAGGTGACTTCACAGTAAATTAAGCTTAGACTCTCTGACACAACAGATTGAAAAAAGGGTTCTTTAACCGGGCCCCCCTTGTTTTACAAGAAAAATGTTCGCCCCCCCCCCACTTCTGGCACGTGCGCACGCACACGCACAGACACATCCTCCAACCACACACGCCCATATTTTGCTCCATTGCGGTTTATGTCACACCTCAAACATTTAGTAAACAATTAAGCAAACACAAGTAATCTGCAATAAATTACCGGTAGTAATAAAATAATCTACTAACTCTTTTACGCTAGTCCACACCTACACGGGTATTTTTGAAAACGCAGCTGTTTCATCGACACGTAAACGGCGTTTCGAATCACCGAAAACTGAGATTTTTAAAACTCCTTTTTTACGTTTAGTGTGGATGAGGAATACAGAGTTGGTCACACAACGTTAAAGGTATGTGCCTTTTTCACGTCACGCTGCACGCACATTATTGTTTACATGAGATGAATTGCAGAATGGCAGATAGAGACAAAATACTGTTAATCTGACTATCTGCAGGTTTTACACGCAGTTACTGTCCCTCCATTTACAAAGGCAGAGGCGTCATGATGTGATTATTTTACGTGTAGTTTTTTTTTCCTGTGTAATAATATTCAACATTGCTATCAATACATTTTTCAAAAATGCCTCTCTGTGCAAAATGGGTTTAAAAACATAAACAACTGTAGGATACTGTTTGTCCGTGATTTGAACAGCCCAGCGCTGCTCCTGATGCAGGGAAAACCAATTCTGCAGGGAGACCTACCTTGGCACTTGTGCAGGTGAAGCCAAAGGGAAGATATGCTTCACCATATTTTCTAGTCTTTGGCTTAGAATGAAGTTGGTTTGGAAACATATTCAGCGATGCTTCATCTCCTGCTTTGCGTTTCTGTGGGCGCCCCGTGCTAGCAGTGTCCAAGCGTTTTGTTTTTTTTTCCCCCCTTTTCATTCTGCAATGGCTCTGTGCCCCCCCTAGGGGGCGGGCCCCACACTTTGGGAAGGTCTGGGTTAATTAATGTATAACAGAGGGTGCAACAGTACAGATATTATGATCTTTATGAACTTCATGATTTTTTACTAATATGAAATTAAAACAAATAGCAAAAAAGGTAACATTTTATAAAAATAATTCATAATATACAATGAAAACATGTTTCCTTTATTTAGTCGTTTTGGTAAGATATCGCTTAACAACTTGCACAAATAGAACACATTTGAACAACAGAGAATTTGAAAAGAAAATGTTTATTTGTGAATACTTCATTACAAAGGGTTCTTCAAAGAGAGTTGTAATACAGATGTAACACAGGTGTGCACATAGGTGTTCACTGTTCATAGACATAAACTACACCTTTATTGGCTGCTACTTCAAAGCACATTGTGCGCTGTTGGTCTTGCGTGCTGCACAACAACATTTAGTATTGAGTATTTACTGCTGTTTATACTTATCTAGATTAACACGATGGTGTTGTGTTTAGTATGTTGCTCTGTTTTTTTTGCTTGTTTTCTCTTCTTTTTCTCTAAACAGGTGTTCCAGGAGATTTGTTTTTCTTCTTTCTCTTTTTAAGTGCCCTTTCCCACTGTCCCTCTTCCCTTCTGTTTTTCTCTTCTTCATCTTTCTTTCCTATAAATAATATCAACAAAGGTCGATCAAATGGACCATTTGGCAAAGTAAATCCTTGTTGGTCTTCAGACAACAATTCTGATGGCTAAAGAACCAAATGGGACAGGCAAAAAAACAAAGGGAGTTGTAATATACAAACACAAAGTTCTTCATTTTCCAGGTATGCTACTACTAATAATTTGAATTGAACTGGACTTCTACTTTTGTTTTGTCAAGGTTAGGAATATATCGCCACCTGTTGCTTTGGCATGATTCTAGCAGCGTTTTCCTTCATTTCTGCGTTTACGTGTGGACGTGATAATTTTTTAAAACGAAAACGGAAAATCTCAGTTTTCAAAAATATCCGTGTCCGTGTGGACGTAGCCTAATACATGATCTAAAGTGCAGAACAGACTGCTTTTTTTCAATGTGAGCATCCTCATATCAGTTGGTTGAGAAATGGCTGTCTTGCTTTGTTACTTCTTGAAATTTGCAGGAGAGAAAGATTGCGTTCAGATATATGGAAAAAAATAGGAAAAAATAACTGAACAGTAGTGCTGTAGGGCTACATGAAAAGAAGATCACACGACTGTTTCACATTATTATCTGAATTAAAAAATGTCATTTGACTGAAATTAACTGCTCTTGGGAGAGAATTGGACCGTCTTCGGGGGTTCTGATGAAGCATTGCTGTCGTCATGTTGTCAGAATTGTCTCTGCAAGCAAGAAGATATTAACGTTTAGTGAAATCAGACTTTTTCCTTTCGTGTGTATCATTGTTCGCTATTCAAAAAAACAAACAAAAAAAACATGGAGTTTTCATAACAGTCGGTCTGGTCCTATCCTTGCTTTGCCATACAAAGTTAAAATTTAAATTGAAGATGAACCTGAAGGTTCAAAGAGAAACCAAAAAGAAATAGACTTAAAATTTAAGAGGTGCCTACACAGGGAATGTATATAATAAAGTGAGTATCTTCACAGATATGTACAAGTTATATACAGGTCATTTATGCCATATAAAGTAGCAGGTGCAATATAAGGTGCAATGTGATCGGTTGTAGTGCACATTAGAGATGGCACGATACCACTTTTTTATGTCCAATACCAATATCATAAATTTGGTTATCGGCCGGTACCGATATGAATCCAATATAGTGTGTTTTTTAATCAATAAAACTGTTTTTTTAATATCTTGCTGCATTTTGTATAAGTTCATACTCAAGTTTAAAAACAAAAACATTATTTTAAAAATTATAAGTCTGTATCATAATGTCTGGTGTTTTGGTGTTTGTTTTTTATTTTGTTTTATTTCGCGAGCTGGTAGATGCTGCTCCAGCCAAAGAATCCCCCGCCGCCCTGCCCTCTCCTCCCTGTGCCGCAAGCAGCAGGCGCACCTCTTAAACAGAGGGCGCCCTTACTCCCAGCAAATGGGCGATAGAAAACCGATCGGTGCCTGTGCCATTCCCAATATGCGCTGGCATGACGTTGGGACTAATTACTAATGATTACATATTGATTTGCTTGCACTGTCAAGCGCTTCAGTGCATTCTAATAAAAAAAGAAAAATAAAACTTCTGACTTACATCTGAGTCACTTCTTGCCTCTTTGCAATTCTTGGCTCCTTGTTTTTCTTCTGATGATCTGGGGAAAAGAGAAAAAGCATCAATACAAACAGATTAACCCAAACTACCTCAAAGTCAGTTCTTTGTAAAGTAACGGGAGAAGATTATTTTATCCTTTTTCTTTTTACAGTGAATTAGCAGCACTACTTTTATTAGTACTGCTACTGCTATAGCAATAGCATGCTATAGCCAGACTGGGTGTGGTGGTGTGGAGGTGTTGGAGAGGGAACAGTGGATTATTGTTTTAAGCTTTGAGGTTCCAGGTTACAAGAGAGTTTTTCCTTCCCACTGTCGCCAAAGTGTTTGCTCATAAAGGTCATATGATTGTTGGGTTTTTCTCTGTATGTTGTATTGTAGGGTCTACCTTACAATATCAAGTGCCTTAAGGCAATTGTTGTGATTTGGTGCTGTATACATAAAATTGAAATGAATTGAATTACAGTGGAATTACATATTTATATAAATATAGTGATTTTTTAATATTCATAACATGTTTCTCTTTTACACTGTTAGTCAGACAGAAGTAAGAAAGCTGTATATTTTTTATGATAATGCTCCTGTTATGTCATGTGCATTAATGTGAGCATAGGCTTGATGCAAAAACTTGGTAGGGATTTAATAAACTCATATAGCAAAGTTTCACTTCATTAACACTTACGAGTTGAATATATTGTGATATCAAGGGCAAGTTAAAGCAAAGTAAATATTTTGGCATCATGCTGCTCCGGTATTTGCTTCACTTACCTGCTCGGGAAACTCTCAGTAGCCACAGAAACTCCACGACCACCAAAAACATAGTGCAGGAGACCCTGATCATATTTCTCTAAGATTTCATGTGACGGTGCAGCAGTGAACAGAAAAAATTACCATACGGGGTGGCAGTTACATCCAGATAGGCAGGTTTGTCATTCCTTTAAGTCAAGTTTGAACATGCCTGAAATACAAGGAAGAAAAAACAAATGCTGAAAAAAGAAATGCTGTTAACAGTCATTGCCCTTTTCAGTTCTTTTAACTGCAACAGTTCAGTTTACACACAGAACAACAGAAAAACCTGCAAAACAAATCCAACTATGCAACACAGAGGACAAATCTCTTTCTACAGTTGAAAAAAACTGAATGATTATTATAAGTTCTTCAAAAAGAAAGTCCAATGCAGACTGTAGCAACGTTATGTACATTTTCCCAGTTAGTGGTATGTAAGACATCAAGCAAGCATAACCTAAATAGGAAGATTACAGATAGATATGAGTAGATGGAAGTCAGAAAAATCTCAGGAATATGTCCTGAAAATAGAAAATGCCCCAAAGCAGCTGAAGGAATGAAATGGAATTTACATCGAGAAAAGCCAAAACAGTGTTAGCAGTGTAATGCATTTGTTAATGATTCCAACGTTTTTCTACTTGGTCTGCAAAAGAAACATCCAACAAATAAGTTTTTCATTTTAAATTGTATGTCTCACAAAGACAGAAACTCGAGCCATTAAACAAAAATGTTTTATATGTTTCGGTGATTAGTTTATTTTCTACAACATCCCAGATGTGTGCTGATTTCATTACTTTTTCAGGTGCTGTATCAGAAATCACCACAACAAACAAACAAATGTGTCGATTAAAACAGACTATTTTTTAAAATGTATGTCAATGAGCAGAGTTTAACAGTCTCAAACCTAGAACCAGATGATCTGGTTCACGAGTAACAGAGTTAGTTAGATCTCAAATGCCCTACGACGGCCAGAAACTTAAAATTAAAACAGCAAGTATGAAATCACACCCAGTCAGACCACAGCGAGGAACAAGAAAATGAGAATCTCTCACCCACACATTAGTTTCATAACTCTCCCGACAGCCTGTGTGCAGAAACCCACCGGAGAACAGTACGAGGCAGGATTTAGCACTCCGTGAAGTAGCTCCACATGTGTTATGGATGTGAGTCACTGCGCTCCAGATCTTCGTTCCAGATATGAGAAAAACAAAATGCGAAAGCTCCGCCTACGGATGGGAAGGAGAGTGTCATTCCTCCAAGATCCCGAGAAGCTTGGAGTGCAGGTAGAAAGTTTCTAGTTTTTCTGACGAGCTTCAATAAGAAATTTCGATTCTGTTTTCATTAAAACAGCAAAGATTTCCAAATAAAGTTAAGCCAAGGCTGGATGTTAACCTGACACACAGGCACGGACACGGTGTATCAGATTAATTTTCTTTATCGATATAATTATCAGACTACATTCTTGCATAAAGGACCTACGAGCACCTAAACAGCCCATTGGTTTATTTCCAGTACTGACACTGGATTGTCCAATCAAATCTCTTAACGCAAAAGACCCCTCCACAGTGTTTCTTGTGAAAGAAGTGTTTGATAAAGATGAACAAAGAAAAGCGAAAACGTTTAGTTCAAAAGCTCAGAGAAAAAAGTAAACTAGAAATAGATGCAGGAAAATGTGTTAAATGAAACTGCTAAACCTCAGCAGCTGCACCAGCGACAACAACTAGTAACTTGTTTTTAAATCAATAACAATGACAAAAAAAAAAAAAACAACAGAAGAGATAACAGAAAAATAAAAGTTAAAGTTTGGAGTAAAATAGTAAATTATTTCATTTCTCAATATCCTGGTTGAATGTTTTAGGTCAGTTCGCTGTCTTTGCGAAAATAATGATACAAAAGTTTTGAAAAAACTTAAGGTTGCAATGCCTCACTATGAACATTTCGGACAATGAAAACCCATAATAACTATATCTTTCATTTTGTCTTTATGCCTTAAAGACACAATGCGTTGATCAAAGATGCTTAATTTTCCAAATTAATAATGCTTTTGCTACTTTGTGTTGGTTTTATTGACTGTGCCTTCAAATCTAAAGAGAAAGAGACTTTCTGTTTTTTCATGTCATGGATGTTGTTGAACGCTGCTTCAGTCTGACACACTATTAAATCATTGTGACTAGACAGCCGTTTAATTAGAGTCATTATAGACATCTGATTGTATCTTCATGACCATAACACTGTTTTCAAACAAGTGATTTTTTACAGAGTAGTTCAAACAGATTTTCTCATGTAAGATAAGATAAAAGATGAGATAAAACTTTATTAATCCCTCGGGTGGGTTCCTCTGGGAAATTCGGTATGCGTTTCGCTGTCTTTACGTTGTTGCTCTGAGGAATTGAATCCAGAAGATATGATCATCAGTAGAGATAACATAAACAAAATGAACTGCAAAGTGAAGGGAGAACATCATTTACCTCTTCTGCTTTTATACAGGATGAAGCCTACTGCTTCTTCTGTAACCACAATAGGTCTAATCACCCCTCCTAAAATAGCTCCTGAATATCCTGAAACACAAAGAAACAGAGTCAGTTTTAATGTCTTTTGGCTCAAACCTCATCACAACTCTGAACTGGATCTTTTTTTTTTTTTGTCAAAATGATTATATAATTTCTTGATTTATAAAGCTTTTATATAATTTGCTTTATGGCTTTATTGGAAGAGGTTTGACGTCAAACACATAAACAAACTTAAAATGGAGATGGAAGACCAAGTAAAATTAATTTTGAAAGATGTCAATGGTTACTTGCTGAACTATGAAATCAAGCATGTTTTCTGTTGCATACTGTGGAGTAAACGTCATATAATATTGGCTTCTGCCTACATAATTAAACAGGTACGGAGGTTCAGACTCAAGCTGCCTCTCCTTTACTTGTCTTTAAGATGGCACACAGACCAAATCCAGCACTTTTCAATCTTTTATTCTTTCCTGATTGTCACTTTTGCTTCTTAATAACCTGGCATTAAACAGCTGCACTTAACCTGAAAGCTAACATGTTAGCTAACATTAAATGGCACCATGTTGATGCTTAAATCAGACAATTAAGAAAGTATGTGATTGAGTGTAACAACAGGTGCTTATATTTTAGAAATGTCTACTAGATAATATGTACTAGGAAAAAATGGAAAAAATATGTATTCTTTTGGTTTAATTCAATGTTTAGCATTACAGCAGCTTTCATATTAAGATAGTAATCAGTTCCATTGTCTTTTTTGACTCAATGACAGTAGTTAAAACAACCTTAAACAAAATAAACTAATTAATTTGATTTATTAAATGGGTAGTTACTTTTTCTTAAAGTTTTTGTTGTCTCTTCAGCATCACTAACTTCACATGTGTAAATTCCCTCCTGAAAACTTCTGCTTCCATTTCTCTGAGATTGTGTAGTTGGTCAGAGTCCTATTCAGGATGAGCCTGATTATGGTTGAATCTCTACATGAGTTGAATGTTTGAGGGACTGCATGAGATTGTGTTGTCATACTCATGCACATTTTCAGAAGCTGAAATATTATTCCAAAAACACAAAATTTCCAGCAGGTGATCTAGCAGATTTTTAGTGTCTTTTCTGTCTCTCTCTCTTCCCCTCTGTTTTTCTTTCCCTCTCCTTTTGTTGAGCCTCTTCCCGGCTTCTCTTTTCTTTGTCTTTCTCTGTCCTCTCCCGCAGTCCTGTCTGTTTCGACTGTAATAACTTATTACAAGTAAAATAAATAAATAATAAAGATTGAAAAAACTATGACAATCAAGTTGCCCAGTATGGCAAAAGCCATAATGATCCATTTGGGAAGATAAATCTGTTGGGCAGTTTTCTTGGCCTTCAGACAATAATTCTTGTTGGAGCTATTTGTTCTTATTTTTTATTATTTTGAAATTAGTTAAAGTTTGTTGTTAGTTTACTTATATTTTGGGGTTTATTTACAAGTTTATTTGTAGGTTAATATTTGTTTCAATGTTTTGTTTGTTTGATGTTACCTTGTTAAATTAGTCAGTAAGAGCTGTAGGGCCATTTTGTTTCTATAAATAAAGAGACTGGTATAGGACCAGCATGCACTGGGGTGGGCCTATGGTTTTTTACCAGAGCAGGAGAAGCAGCAGGAAGCAACAAAAATGGATCTTGTTATTGCTTGCCAAACTGGATAAAATAAACCATAAAAACGCAACTTTCAAGTCTGGACAGTGGACTTCTTTTGCCTGCGTACGAAATATTATCTCAGTGCAGCAGGGGCTTGTGGACTTTTAATTGTGGGATGTTCGGTTTGTCAAACAAAAGGAATTGCCACTAGAAAAAGTAAAAAACCTGCCCGTGGACAAAGGAATAATCCTTCATTAATGGATATGTTGGATATATGGCTTTCAAGGATCACCGTCGAACTCGAATAAAAGTTATTGGATCGTCTGTGAGTAATCCAGACGGATTTGATGTTGAAGCCTGGATCAACATGTCACTCGTTCATCAAAGCTGGTGAGTGATGATATTGTTTAAGCCTTAAAGGAAAACGGTGAAGCTATTGGAGTTTAAAGACATTATTTCACTACAAAGACTGATGAACTGACTTTTGATGTACTAAATTTGTGCATAATAGCATCACTAATTGAAACATGCCAACGCCCTCTGTGGAAATTGTTGGAGAGGATTGTGAGTTGGGCACCTATTAAAAGTGAGGATGTGAAAGGTCTTCAGTCATTCTCTCTTTTTCTTAAAGGATGTTCGAATCTAACA
Organism: Pundamilia nyererei; assembly: GCF_000239375.1. Lineage (NCBI taxonomy): Eukaryota > Metazoa > Chordata > Actinopteri > Cichliformes > Cichlidae > Pundamilia > Pundamilia nyererei. The sequence goes on along the minus strand of NW_005187772.1, from coordinate 376,721 downwards.
CAGCAAGTTGTTTATATGAAGGAGTTGGATTTGCCCTCAAATATGAGAATGATTGTTATGAAGCTTCCATACAAATTGAGGGAAAAATGGAGAGTTGTTGCCTATGAACTGCAGGAACAAAATGGTCACAGAGCAGTGTTCACTGATCTGGTTGCCTTCATAATAAAACAGGTGAAAGTAGCATCAGATCCAGTGTTTGGCAACATCCAAGACTCACAATCTGGAAGCAGCTTTAAAGTTTCAAGTTCCACCAGGCAAAGAAAAAAGGGTAGTAGTTTTGCCACTAATGTCAGTACAGTGCCAGGAGTCAAAACTCAATCAACTCTTCACAAATTCCACTGTTCTGCATAGTTGTTTGTTTTATTCACACAGCAATCATTTACTAGAGAATTGTAAGCAGTTTAAAGCTAAAATGCATTGGGATAGGTTGACTTTTATCAAGGAAAGGGGAATTTGTTTTGGTTGTTTAAAAGTTGTTCACACAAGCAAAGACCTGTAGGAGTCGTTTGGATTGCAAAGTGTGTCACCAAAAGCACCCAGGGGTTCTTCAAATAGAGCGAAAAGATCCAGGAGTACCCTCAGAACAAACTCAACATATGACAAGCTCTGATGTCCACTTTTCAACTGCAACCACTCAGACATGTGGGCATATTGGGGCCGGTCATGAAGTTAATGTAGTTTTTCCTATAGTTCCAGTTGAAGTTAAGAGCCAAAAGAGCAATAAAATTGTGCAAACCTATGCATTTTTGGATCCTGGAAGTTCAGGTACATTCTGTACAGAAACCCTGGCAAAAAGACTGAATCTTAAAGGTAAAAAGACCAATATCCTTTTGAGAACAATGAGTCAAAATAGGATTGTTAGTGCACAAGTTCTGTCTGGTTTGGAAGCAAATGATTTCATGGCGTTGCCAGATGTTTTGACTCAAAAGACCATGTCAATTTCTACAGTCAATATTCCCCAGCAAGGCGACATCGATCAGTGGCCTCATCTTAAACCTGTTGAACTTCACAACATTGATGCAGAGGTGGAGCTACTGATAGGCACTGATGCTTCCAATGTTTTAGAGCCATGGAAGGTGATAAACAGTGTAGAGGGTGGACCTTATGCTGTAAAAACAAAAGTTGGCTGGGTCATAAATGGTCCCCTGCGCACTGGAAGTAACAGTGGAAATAAAAACAACTGCACTGCTGTAACAGCCAATAGGATTTCTTTTGAGCGTCTTGAAGACATGTTGATTAAACAGTACAATCGTGATTTTAATGAAAGATCCTCAGAGGAGCAGACTGAAATGTCCAGAGAGGATATGTGTTTCATGGATATTGTTAGTAGTTCAATAAAACTTATTGGAAATCATTATCACATTGATTTGCCTTTCAGGAGAGAAGGTCCTAGCTTGCCAAATAACCTCTGTGTTGCGGAGCAGCGTCTCCAGAGTCTCAGACGGAGATTTGAAAAGGATACTCATTATAAGGATGAATACACTGAATGTGTAAACAACATGCTTGAACAAGGATATGCCAAGCTTGTGTCTGCAGATGAGTTGCACAAAGATGATGGAAAGCAGATCAACTTCCAGTTGAGAGAGCACTGGGTTTACAGTGGTGCATAGAAACAGACAAGTTCCAGTTCAGAACCTCCCTGCAGGACCGTCCAACAACCAGAAGGGGCATTTTGTCTGTGGTCAGCTCACTGTATGATCCTTTGGGAATCTTGTCTCCCTTCAGTATGCCAGCTAAACTGTTGCTACAAGAGCTTTGCCAAGGAAATTTGAAGTGGGGTGAAGTTATTCCCCACTCTCTTTCCCAGCGGTGGCATGATTGGCTGGAGGATCTCCAGCTGATTTCAAAGTTCAAAGTGGAATGTTGCATTAAACCAAGTTGCTTTGGAAGACCAAATAAGGCACAACTTCATAATTTTTCTGATGCAAGTCAAGATGGTTATGGAACAGTGTCATATTTAAAGTTGGAAAAGAATAACATCACGCATGTTGCTTTTATCCTGGGAAAGGCTAGAGTTGCTCCTCTCAAGCAAACTACAATTCCCAGGCTGGAATTGACAGCTGCAGTTCTTGCAGTTCGAGTGAATATGCTGAGTGAACGACTCAGAGGGATTGGTGTTTCCTCCAG
>NW_005187772.1:371408-374574 GCF_000239375.1 Pundamilia nyererei | reverse complement strand
TTTAGGCAGGAGTGTATAGCACTACACTATTTTTTGTTTTGTTTTGTTTTCAAATTGATTACATTGTAATGTGAAAAAGTTACTTGTGACAATGTTCCTCCATGATGGAGTCCAAAGAAAGCAATCTGCAATTTATTTGTCTGTTAAGATTGTGTGTAATGTACAGTCACATTGCATCTATTACACATATGCTACAGGGTATTGGCAAACCGTGCCTTTTATGCACAGTAGTGCCTACTAGGTAGGAACTAACATCCAGGTGTATACAAATTCTAACCCTGCCTCGTTCTGGGCTGCATGATGAGGTTTGTATAGGCATCTGGACTTTTACAATATCTACAGCCTTCTTAGTCTCTTAAAGTAATCAAAATTAGGCTATTGTGTGTTACTTTGAATTACAATTGCCAGAAGATATACAGACTAAGGCATTGTGTTAAACATGGTGAAGTAAGAAAGAAAGATCCCATCCTCACTAAGGTGTTATTTCTTATAGTATCATTGCCACTTCAATGATTAAAAAAAAAAGGTACATAAACTCTCCCATGCTAGAAGTCAGGAAAAGAGATAAAGAGATCAAGCCAACTGACTATTATTATAGCATAAATATACTGCGCAGGACTCTCAAGATGCCTCTGGTAGAGGACCCGAGCTTGAAGGATAAAGACCACCATATGACACAGTAACTTTAATAGATATTCAAGCAACAGGCTTTTATTTCTGGGGTAATAACTGCTTGAGTTACTGCTGCTGTGCCCGTGTATGGATGCAGCCTTTAGAGGCAACATATTGCTGCACAGATTTAGAAAACAGCAACACTGACCAAAACGTGTAACAGAGTCATTTTTCTCATCATGGTAACAGCAGAAAAATGTTTTACTCACCTCCTTTCGAAATCGTAGGTATTAAAAGAACTATAACAATCACCACATACAAGGCAGCAATGATGATATGCATCACTGGACTGCAAGGAAGGAAACACAGTTCATTTTGAGCATTCTGGGTACGTCTTCAGACATCAAAGTCCCATAGTTCCTGCAGTCAAAGGCATTTCGTTTTGTGCACAAAGTCATGTTGGAACACGAAGACTTGGAGATAAGATCATGAAGGATCTTCCCCGCCCATCTTTAGTTTTATTAAATTTTCTTTTTAGCAGAAGAAAAGGTTGAATGGATACACATATCATAACATGTGCCATCTAAAGACACTTTAGACTCAAATCTTCCAGATTTTGCAACTTTACTCCACAGCCAATTAATGCCTTTAACATTTAACACATCACTTCAAAGACAGCATTTCAACAAAATCCGTATCCCATTACTGTAACTTATATATATTTCACTTTTCACCTTTCAAATTCTTTCAGATGTATAACAGTAAATAACAACATAAACTGACTGACTACACTGGTCAAGATTTCCAGTGATACAGAAACATCTGAGGTTGTTAGCACTGTTGCTTCACAGCAAGAACGTCCTGGGTTCAACCCCACCATCAGTGAAGTTTGCATGGCCTACCCATGTTAAAATTTGTAATGATGTTGCAGTTATTAGCAATGTGATCTTGGGCCTTTCTGCATGATTGTACACGTTCTCTCTGTGCATGTGTGAGTTTGATCCTCATGTATCGATTCTTATGTAATATTTAATGTATAAACACACAGGAAGTGAAAAGAGACAAGTAAAAACTAAATATTCCCCACAGCATGCTAAGGCTGCAGCATAACTCCTCTCTGTCCATCTGTCAGTGTATGTGTTGTAGTGATGTTTATTTCCCCTTTTCTCCAAAGGTGACTCCTCCTGGTTCCTCGACTACTCTGCCAGGCACTCACCTGTCAGCAGAATACAAGCTTTAGTTCACATTGTAATACAGATATTCAGTAAATCAACATATAAACACCATCTGTGTAAAGATTTATGCTTCTAAAGCCCCTCTCTGTAAAATCAGTATTGCAGTTCAATAAAAAACATTTGTTTTGTTCATTAGTACCAAGAAGAGAACCTCCTGCATGTTGCTTTAAACTCCAGACCAGCAGGTGGAGCCAAATCAGCTCTGAACTGGTGGAACAACCTCCAATAAATCCAAAGTTCACCTGGAGAATTCTTACCTGTAGAGCAATTGAGTTGTTAGTGTCTGTTTATCTGCAGAGGCGAGAAAAGCTGTTTGTGCTCTTTGCTCATAGAGTTTTTCTCAGTTTGTGCCCTGGTCTACTCTAAAGGTGACAATCAGCAATTAATTCTACACCCAGGTCAAAAATGTGTATAAGAAAATCAGCCTAATATAATATTATTTATAAACATACCTGTTCAGCTGTCCAGTGATTAATTACATGAGTACATGGAGGCAGGGACTCAGAATAGTCATATTCCTCAGGATGAGCTGTTCTAGTTGGGCCTCTTGTCAGCTTTCTCTCCGACACTATAAGCAATCGAGGGTTTTTTTTCCTGGAAAGTTCATTTAATCTTAATGAACAAGTGTTTTCTGTAGTTAAATTTGGCTTCTATCACCTGCGCCAAATCTCTAAAACTAAGCATTATGTACCGCACAAGGATCTCGAAAAACGTATCCATGCTTTTGTGACTTCCAGATTATTATGTCCAATCCGTCCCTCTTCACAGATTACAGCTTGTTCAAAATGCTGCAGCTCGCCTCCTAACTGGAACTGGAAAGTTTGCTTCTATCACTCCAGTTCTAGCTGACTTATATTGGATACCCATCAAATATCGTATTGATTTTAAAATCTTGTTGCTTACTTTTAAAATCATAAATAACATTGCACCGAGCTATCTCACTGGCCTTCTCAGCCTGTACACTCCAAGTCGAGCACTAAGATCATCAGGTTAGTTACTCTTGGCGCAGCTGAGGACCCGAGGCGATTGTGCTTTTGTCTCAGCTGCACCTAACCTCACGAATAACCTTCTTGCGACTATTTGTGCCTTGAACTCTATTCAATCTTTCAAATCATGGTTGAATACTTACCTATTTAATCTGGCATTCCTGACTAGCTAGTGCCGTCATCTCATCTATTTTAATCTTATTATTGTGTATTTTTTAGTTTCTTAGCTGATATCTTATGACGAGGTCACCTTCAGTTCCATCAATCAAACGTGAAGCCGATTAACTTCCTTTCACATTATTGTAATGCATAAAACATTCACGTTGCCGGGCG
>NW_005187772.1:363244-371388 GCF_000239375.1 Pundamilia nyererei | reverse complement strand
GACGAGGTCACCTTCAGTTCCATCAATCAAACGTGAAGCCGATTAACTTCCTTTCACATTATTGTAATGCATAAAACATTCACGTTGCCGGGCGACACTTGGGTACCCACTGCGGAAGATCCTTTTTTCTTCAGCTCCCTTTGATTTACACTTACATATCAAACTTTTTTCTTTTTAGTTATTAAGGTTTGGAATCTTTAGTTGGATGAATCAGAGGGACGTTTGGTGTATTAACAGCTCACAGGAGACTTTGCTTCTTTAAATCCATGAAGTTCAACTTCTCTGTTAACTGAAATTGAGGGAAAAACGCATTACAACGATTAGAATTCATCTGTATTTTTTGAATTTCCAGATTGAAGGGGCTTTTGAACTCTAAGATTTACTGACATATTGGTTTCACCACTGTCTGACACTGTCATGCATCTTTTACATCCATAAGATCAATACAAATATACAAATTATTCCACAAGTTCAGACAGAACCTAGTTTTACTTCTTTTCCTTTTGCAGTATAGCAAACCCCTGCAGTAATTACTATAATAGGCATGTATGCATTTTCCAAATTAAAAAATAAGGTGTAGAAACAGTAACAAAGGGGGCCCAAGTTTGTCCATAAGTAGGCTCCAGTATTTGAGTAAATTACCTTTCACCGTTTGTCAGCAGAACTAAGAAGAGAACTTTTATCTTCCTGCTTGTTGCTTTAAACTCCAGACCAGCAGGTGGAGCCAAATCAGCTCTGAACTGGTGGAACAACCTCCAATCAAACCAAAGTTGTTCACCTGGAGAATTCTTGGTGGAGAACCGAGTTGGTAATGTCTGTTTATCTGCAGAGGTGAGAAAAGCTGTTTGTGGTCTTTGATTAATGAGCCAAAAATTGTTAAAGCTTCTTCACAGAGTTTTTCTCAGTTTGTGCCCTGGCCTCCTCTAAAGGTGAGGAGAGCCTTTGTAGTTTTGTCATAGATAGTTATTTTTATACATTTGAAAACTTGCTGTGATTGTTGATTGTGGTTGTTTTTTTTTCCTGGAGTAATCTGGAAAAGCAGCAGAACCATCAGAACTAGGTATTATTATTGTGTGAGGGTGTTTTCTATTATTTGTTTGAATTATTTGAATGTTTTAACCAAACTGTACTTAAGTGTTATTTCTGCGATTGTGTGAGTATGGTCTCAGAGCCTTTGTGACTTTTAGTTTGCTGAATGCTCTTGCAGCTTTCACTAAGACCTGATCTGTTGCTATTGTGATGAAAAATAAGTTGAACTTTGTACAGAAGTGATTCCTGCAAGGAGGGATCAGTATTCCCAGGATTCAACCCTCAGGATGACCTCCTTTAAAGCCACCCGCAGACCCAAAAGCTTGGCTCTTGGGTTCAGATGGATTTGGACCTGCTGGACCTGCTGGACTGAGGGGCATTAATTAGCATTCAGTTTAATTTTCAAATTATATTATCTGCCTCAACTGGTATTTGTGGATGCACAAAATGTATCTGCAGAGTTTTGTTGGATGTCCATCCCAACAGTCAAATTTGCATGAAGCTCAGGGGTTTCAAACATAAGTCATTACTCTAATCCGGCCCGCTGGTTGGTTAATCGGTGCTGGTAATTCCAATGTGTTTAATGTCACAGGTGATTGGTGATAGGAAGAGGAGACTTGAATGGATTCTTCACAAAAGGTAAAAAAAATCTGTCTTTTGTTAATGTTATTGTGTGTATCTGTTGAACATCTGTTGTTGTTAGACAGCTGTTTAAAACCTGTAACTTATTCAGTAAAAGCAAAAGAATATTTGTCAATTAAAAAAAGTCAAGCACAATGCATGTCTTATTCACATTCTTCATAAACTGCATTTAAATTACATTTAAAGGTGCAGCAAGTATTTCTTTTGTTGCAATTACATAACAGCAGAATGTTTTGCTCATAAATATGTGTATAATTTTCATCTTCCAACAAACTGATGCGTTCTCATAAACGTAGAATTGGGCACTGGTTTGTGGAAGCTACTATATTATCTTCCCTCTGTACTCTATATGTGACAATTAAATATTTTGTGATATTTTAAATTTTATTTTACTCAGTCACCCCAGAGTAACTTCAAATGTTCTGCCTGGCGTTTATTTAGTGGGTGCACGCTATCAGATCACCGTTTACTTGATAATGCCATTGGAACATCCACTATTTACTGTGGATGAGGCAAAACTTTGAATGGATTTTATTTAGAGGGAGTCAGTGAGGCTCACTCCTGTGACCGCTATGCTGAGGTGAGGGTCAGATGTATAATCTGCAGAAAAATTGGAAATTGTAACAATATCTGGAATAAATAAGAATCTTTTCCTCTGCTGACCACATTACACTTTCAGATTGTATGAGAGTTTGTTTCCTAAGTGTCTGAGTCCAGCATTGTTCGATTGAGTTCGAAGAACTTTTAAGAAATGTTTGTAGAACTGCTTAACACTGGCCAGCTCGCAGCAACACTTACGGACAGAATCAAAGGAGCTTGCAAAGAAACGGACAGAATATTCTCAACAACTCGACTCCCTATTGCTGTCACATGTCAGAGGTGAGCTTCACTGACTATCAGACTCCTTTTACTATGATTTACATCCTCCTCCAGAGTAAATACAGACAGACACCAGGTGATGTAAACGTCAGAGTGACATGACAGCCTACACTCGCTACAGATAGATGTTTGTCCTACAGCGGCCGTGATAGGTAGCACTATGAACTTAAAGTAGGAGGGATAAGAAGACAGAATTTAGTTGACTGCAGTCTGTTGCTGACATGTAGCAGTGAGATTTTAAACTCTGTACTTTAAGTGACATTTTCATCAAACTTAAGATTAAATTATGTTTTTTAAATGAACCTTTTGACACAGGTAACCCACAGTGACTATTCCAAAAGTAAAGTGGGAGAAATTGAAATCGATAAACCTAATAAATATTTATTATTTGTGTCTGAGGGTGGCCGGTGGTGGTTAGCACAATCGCCTAACATCAAAAAGATCCTTGGGTTCAAATCCACTGGAATGAAGTCTTCATGTTCTTCCCTTGTGTATATGGGTTCTCTCCGGGTGCTCTGGCTTCCTTAAATGCAAATTGTAACCTGGCTGTAGGTGTGAATGGCTGTTTTTCTCTCTGTGTTCGCTCTGCAATTGATTGGTGTACTGGACTGGTGTCCAGTGTGTACCTCCCATCTCAACCAGGGTCACCTGGGATAGGTTTCAGCCTAACTGCTACCCTGAATTAGATAAACAAAAGAAAATATATGAATTGATGTACCTGAGCAGAGTCTTATATAGATGCTAGTAACTCTGCACAGTGTAGTTTGATAACTCTGGTATCAAACTGCATTAACTTCATCCACGTCATAGGTTACCCTTTTTCCTTTACTGCATCTCATTGGTTTGTTTCTCTGTCACTACAGGAACAAAGAAGCAACAACCGACAGAGACCTCGGCACTCTTCCGATGATGACAATGCTAACCTCACACAAGCAAAGAGAGAGAAATCATTCACTTGTGGTCTTCGTGCAAAGAGCTTTATCACAAGGAGGCAGCTCGGGAGACACCAATGTTTCCACAATAAGAAAAGATGCTTCTCTTGTGTTGACTGTGGAAAATCTTTTACTACAAAGAGTAACTTGACGAGGCATAAGCTCATCCACACTGGGGTTAAACCATTCAGCTGTGACCAGTGTGGAAAGTGTTTTACTCGGCAAAGTGCCTTAAAATCACACCAACTCATCCATGCAGGAATTAAACCATTCAGCTGTGGTCAGTGTGGAAAGTGTTTTACTCGGCAAAGTGCCTTAAAATCACACCAACTCATCCATGCAGGAATTAAACCATTCAGCTGTGGTGAATGTGGAAAGTCTTTTACTCGGCAAAGTGCCTTAAAATCACATCAACTTATCCATGCTGGAGTTAAACCATTCAGCTGTTACCAGTGTGGAAAGTCTTTTACTTCGCAAAGTGCCTTAAAATCACACCAACTTACTCATGCTGGAGTTAAACCATTCACCTGTGATGAGTGTGGAAAGTGTTTTACTCACCAAAGGAACTTAAAATCACACCAACTCATCCATGCTGGAGTTAAACCATTCATGTGTGGTAACTGTGGGAAGTCTTTTACTGTGAAGGGTCACTTGAAACAACATCAGCCCATCCACAGTAAAGCAAAACCTTAAAGTTGTGACTAGAAATGCACCAGTTCTACGTTTGGTTGGTAGATCAGTCTGATCCAAATGAGTCAACAAGTTGGATCAGATATTGGTGCAAATCTATTGCTGTTCACTGACTTCAGTTATGTTTTGTGTAACACTTGTTTAGAAGATTTTATTGCGGTCACAGCACCATGAAGTATTGCTACCAACTCAGTTACTATCGTTTCGCTTCAGGTGTTTCAGGTCAACTCGACGAACAAAATATGAGAACAAGGGACAGAGTTCCTGTATGCGTTCGTTAAAACATTTTTGAAGCTTTCAAGCAGATTGAAACAGTACCTCTGTATTTTTACTTTGTTTGTTATTTTGTAAGTAAAAAGCAATACTTGGTAGATTAATAGTGGTTCATGCAAGTTTATTGAGCTATTGTTTATTTCTTGTGCTTCTTGGGACTCTGGTTTGGTTGCTGGTCACATAGGTGTGGTGAGCGTTGACTGTTTGTTGCTGGTAGATTTTTCTCTGGTTCTCTGGTGTTCATTTAACATAAAACTGTTACATGAACACTGTCTGTTGATGCTACAAACTGCCAAATTAACACTATTATTTTATTGTTAGCATAAGCTGCTAGTTGCTACATTAATGAGGTCCATGCCCCAGTTTATTGGTGTGTTGTTGCCATAAAATTCAAAATGTTCTTTTTTTCTTATAATTGTACATTTTTTTTTTTATCAGTTTTTGTTTTCAACATTTTATCATGTGTAAAACATGTCTTTATAAGCTTTTAAATCATTGCATCCTGTTTGTAACTATCTTCGTGTCCATTTTGTTTTTACATATTTACTCTTTATTCAGGGCATTGGACAGTGAAAATGGGAGTCTGATTGCCCAAAACCCAAATAAAACATTTTTTGCAGTGTAAAGGTTGTGCAGTCCTGATCAAACTGAATTCATGTTTTAGTCAAATGGGTTTAAAATACAGAATTGAACTTCATCTTTAGCTCATTTTCCAAAGTTCCCTCACTGCTTAGAAAAACAATTTGAATTTTATCATGTACGCTGAAGTTGAACGATTCAGCTGGGACCAGTGTGGAAGGTCTTTTGCTCAACAGTTCACTCCATTCAAATTCATTTATGTACAGCATAATACTCAGATTTTAGTGCTCTTATGGGACCATGATAATCAGCTACATTAACACTTGTACTTGACCTGAATTCTGTCAGGTCAAGTACACATGTAAGACCACCATGAAACACCATGAAACCAACTACACTGCGGTTAAATGGCACCTCTATGAGCCGCATGGTCAATGATGTCACAGAAGTGTCATCACTGACCATATAGTGTATATGCTGGGACTGGAGAGGACCAGCACACCGGTGTGAAAAGAGCTGTGTGTAAAGACAGCGACTTAAAGTTTTAATCCAAACATTAGTGTCACATGGAGAGCAAAGACCCTTGTTATTGTTTGATTACAGAAGGAAACACAGGACATCAACACAGAGCCCAGATCACTGGAGATGCTCCATCAGTCCTCCTGTCAGTCACCTGCTTCACTCTTCACTCATTCATGTTGCTTTGAGAGAAAAATTTGGTCCAGCCATTTAATCGTTGTGTATTGTAGGGTCTACCTAACAATAAAAAGCACCTTGAGGCGACTGTTGTTTCTTGGCACTGTAAAAATAAAATTGAATCTTGATCTTCAAGGCTTATCCGTATCAGTAGGCCTCAGCTGATGTGTTTATAGAGCTTTTGTTTATGATCACTATGGACCAAATGTTGGACATAGCTGAAAAGTTAAGCACATATAGAATTGCCTTTGGTAATGACTGAGGTGATGTAGATGGTTACAAAATCTTTGGTACCCGTAGTAGTCTGTTGTCATAATTTTGTAGTCCCATAGAAATCTTTCCAGCATGCAGATATCAATGCTCTTATCTTAGAAACCCAAACACAGATGTAAATAGATAAACTAAATACAAAAATATTTTAAAAAGTCAAAAACCTGATTGTCCATCACATTTTTATTATGACAATAAAACCTGCAGCTAGTAGTTAAAAATCATGCAGTTTGTAGGTGAAAGTGTAAAATATCTCAGTCATAGTGGTAACTGGGATGAGGTCACTTCCAGTTCCATCAATCAAATGTGAAGCCGAATAGCTTCCTTTCACATTATTTTACTGCATAAAACATTCATGTGCCTGGCTGACAGTTGGCTTCCCACTGCAGAAGATCATTTTTTTCTTCATCTTGCTGTGGTTTACTCTTACATATCAAACATTTCTTAAAATTCAGTTATTAAGTTATGCAATCTTTAGTTGGATGAATCAGAGGGATGTTTGGTGTATTAACAGCTCACAGGAGACTTTGCTTCTTTAAATCCATGAAGTTCAACTTCTCTGTTAACTGAAATTGAGGTAAAAGCATTACAACGATTAGAATTCATCTTTATTGTTTGAATTTCCATTTGTCAGACTGGAGTTTTTGAACTCTTATTTTGGAACTTTTTACTGAAATTATTTTGGCTAAGCTGAATTCATCAAAGTAAGATCTCAAGTAGGGAATTCTTATTTGACTAAACTGGCTCTAGGGAATATTTAGATTCACGTGTGAGAAAACTGGTCCTAACTCCATGATAAAAATGTTCTCCAATATGATAACTAATAGCACGGTGTGCATTTTTATTCACAATATTTACTTACATGTTGGGTTCACCACTCTCTGACGCTGTCATGCTGTTTTCTTGCTGACCTGAGACATTTTTAAGATTCATAAGATTGATACAAATATACAAATTATTTCAGTAGTACAGGCAGAATGTACTTTTACCTCTTTTCCTTTTGCAGTACAGCACCAGGCAGACTGACGATAGGATGCATACGAGTACTACCACCCCTGCAGTAATTGCTATAATAGTCATGTGTGTATTTCCTGAAACAGTAAAAGAATCTGATTTTTAAATTTCTCCTGGATGCCTTAATATGTTTATTTTGTTTGTACGTCAAAGAGATTTTAAAAGTTTTGAATGATTCTTGCTTTTGTGGATTAGAAGGATGCAACATAAATCCCTTTACCTTGACTTATTCGAATAATGGTGTAATTAATCAGCATCTCCTCAACATTACTAATCTCACATGTGTATATTCCCTCCTTCTCTGAAGATAAGCCCAGTAATGTGAGGCTTCCCAACTCTGATACAGCCTTCACATGCTGCTTCCACTCCTTTGAGACTGTGTAGTTGGAACCAGACCCAGTCTTTTCCAAAATTGCACGATTAAGGAATCTCCAAATGAGGCTTGTTGGAGAAGTGTTAAAGCTAGGGCAGGGGATTGTGGTTTCAGTGAAGCTGCCAGTAACTGAAGCTGAAACAACACAGAAGAAGGTTGAGCATATGCCAGGTATAGATGAACAGCCTACACATGAAGTGCTTCTGTGTAAATCCAATGCATGTGTTTCAGTATTCAACAATAAGCAGCTTTCAACCTCATTTCCTAGCTCATATGAGAGGTCATACTCACGTAGCTGCCTCAGACTGGCTCTCCTCCAGTTTCTCTGAGTGCTCATAGTGCAGCTGTAGACTCGATCACTTTCATTGAGTGAAGCTATCAAAGAACCGTTGATGTTGTAGAGCTGCTGCTTGGTCTGCTCGACTGTTGTTGTATTCTTGAAGCTCACCTTGGATGGAGGTCTGGTTGACCAGGTGAGCTCAGGTTTAGGGTAGATGCCCTCTGAGCTGCAGGTGATCCTGTTTCCTGCATGCTGAATGCTGACTTTGACTGGGGCTGAAAAACACAGAGTAAACCTGTGGCTTTTCAACATAACACTACAACTGCTACATATATTAGAGGTTGGTATAAATCTTTTGAAATATCGAGCACTTAAAAGAAAAGAAAATCCCCCAAAACCTCAGATTTGTCATACTGTGCACTTTGAGGTTGATAAATGAATCCTTTTCTGTATTAATGGTGCTGATGTAGCAGCTGTATCTGCCCTC
>NW_005187772.1:357450-363224 GCF_000239375.1 Pundamilia nyererei | reverse complement strand
TATTAACAGCTCACAGGAGACTTTGCTTCTTTAAATCCATGAAGTTCAACTTCTCTGTTAACTGAAATTGAGGTAAAAGCATTACAACGATTAGAATTCATCTTTATTGTTTGAATTTCCATTTGTCAGACTGGAGTTTTTGAACTCTTATTTTGGAACTTTTTACTGAAATTATTTTGGCTAAGCTGAATTCATCAAAGTAAGATCTCAAGTAGGGAATTCTTATTTGACTAAACTGGCTCTAGGGAATATTTAGATTCACGTGTGAGAAAACTGGTCCTAACTCCATGATAAAAATGTTCTCCAATATGATAACTAATAGCACGGTGTGCATTTTTATTCACAATATTTACTTACATGTTGGGTTCACCACTCTCTGACGCTGTCATGCTGTTTTCTTGCTGACCTGAGACATTTTTAAGATTCATAAGATTGATACAAATATACAAATTATTTCAGTAGTACAGGCAGAATGTACTTTTACCTCTTTTCCTTTTGCAGTACAGCACCAGGCAGACTGACGATAGGATGCATACGAGTACTACCACCCCTGCAGTAATTGCTATAATAGTCATGTGTGTATTTCCTGAAACAGTAAAAGAATCTGATTTTTAAATTTCTCCTGGATGCCTTAATATGTTTATTTTGTTTGTACGTCAAAGAGATTTTAAAAGTTTTGAATGATTCTTGCTTTTGTGGATTAGAAGGATGCAACATAAATCCCTTTACCTTGACTTATTCGAATAATGGTGTAATTAATCAGCATCTCCTCAACATTACTAATCTCACATGTGTATATTCCCTCCTTCTCTGAAGATAAGCCCAGTAATGTGAGGCTTCCCAACTCTGATACAGCCTTCACATGCTGCTTCCACTCCTTTGAGACTGTGTAGTTGGAACCAGACCCAGTCTTTTCCAAAATTGCACGATTAAGGAATCTCCAAATGAGGCTTGTTGGAGAAGTGTTAAAGCTAGGGCAGGGGATTGTGGTTTCAGTGAAGCTGCCAGTAACTGAAGCTGAAACAACACAGAAGAAGGTTGAGCATATGCCAGGTATAGATGAACAGCCTACACATGAAGTGCTTCTGTGTAAATCCAATGCATGTGTTTCAGTATTCAACAATAAGCAGCTTTCAACCTCATTTCCATACTCACGTAGCTGCCTCAGACTGGCTCTCCTCCTGTTCCTCTGAGTGCTCATAGTGCAGCTGTAGACTCGATCACTTTCATTGAGTGAAGCTATCAAGGAACCGTTGATGTTGTAGAGCTGCTGCTTGGTCTGCTCGACTGTTGTTGTATTCTTGAAGCTCACTTTGGATGGAGGTCTGGTTGACCAGGTGAGCTCAGGTTTAGGGTAGATGCCCTCTGAGCTGCAGGTGATCCTGTTTCCTACATGCTGAATGCTGACTTTGACTGGGGCTGAAAAATACAGAGTAAACCTGTGGCTTTTCAACGTAACACTACAACTGCTACATATATTAGAGGTTGGTATAAATCTTTTGAAATATCGAGCACTTAAAAGAAAAGAAAATCCCCCAAAACCTCAGATTTGTCATACTGTGCACTTTGAGGTTGATAAATGAATCCTTTTCTGTATTAATGGTGCTGATGTAGCAGCTGTATCTGCCCTCGTCCTGAACCTGCACCCCTGTCAGCTGGAGTGAGGCGTTTCCTTTGGAGAGCTGGTCCTGGAACAGTGACGTCCTGCTTCTGAATTGTTGGTCCTGAGTTCTGAGCTGGTCTTTGTTGCCATAGTACAAGTATACAAGAGGGTGTCCCTCTGACAAGTGCATCCAGTGGATGTATACTCCTCTAGTGTTTCCCTGGAAAGTGCACGGTAAGATGCATGTTGTCATGAAAACACAGGAAACTTCAGTATCTGAAACATCAGATAAAAAGACTGTTAATGACTGGTGAAGTTTTGCACATAAAATATTTTGCAGTAACATGAAGGGAAATATTAAAGTGAGCCATTTCTCAGTCTGACTCAGCTGGTGCTAGTGAATGCTTCACTCACCTCCTCTGGAAATGGTCAGAATCCACAGAAACATGACAATCACCAGACACATGGTACTGCCAATCCTGGTAATGCTGATCCTGTAACATGTCATTTCACATGGAGCACTGGACTGCAGAGAGATTTGTTTGTATTTTAGAAATGTAGCTTTCCCTAAGGGGAACAGGCTTTTATGATTAATGTTACCAAAAGTATCCAATTTACCTGCACAACTTCATGATGGAACCTGCTGAAACAGACATGAGACAAAAGGAAGTCCAAAGGCAGGTAACAGCCCTGTGAACACCTGCACCTGGTATCAAATCAGCCATGTGGGCTTAATTAGAGAGAAGATGGAAACAGGGCAACATGAGGGAGAGAGAGAGAGAGGTAGAACTTGGAACATGAGAATAAATTCTAACCAGTGCACACAGTCCACATAATCCACACACATAATCCAAATGTAATATTTACTGTGTTGTGGTGATTACAGCTGGTTAGAGTTACTTTTTAAGTACCTTCATGGCTGTTTGTACAGCTAAACTGATACTAAAATAAAGGACAGTAGGTAAACTCAGATTTTAAAAACAAATAAACTGCAAATCCAGTGTTGACTGTTTTTGTCAAAATCAATCTAACACAGAAAAACTCACAACTCCAACGCCAAGGGACCATGCCAACTCAGTTCTGACCTCCTGATTAGATCTCTCACTCTTTAAGGACAACGTGGTACAATTCAACAAACCCCAGTGGAGCTGGCCTGTGGTCCACACTGTTGACAAACAAGAAAGTCTGAGAAAAATGTTCTCAGTTTTCTCAGTTTCTGATATTTAGTTGAAATTGACCAATTATTGAAACCTCCATAAAAACTGGCTAACCAGTTCATATATGGTACTGGCTTTATACTTTGCTAGCTTCAAAATGTTACAACAACAAAGGTTCTTTTAAATACACACTCTTAACACTGTTTAAGATGAATTAATTTTCTGCAACCTGCAACTGCAACTCCCCCTGGCTTCTGCTCCGCGGCTGCTGAGTGAGCCCTCATCTGGGACTCTCCTCAACTCTTTCTGGGACAGTGGCGCGGCTGCCCCTCTGTTGGTCTTCCTTGGTCTCTTGTGTTCTGGGGGCCTCTGGATGTCTGGAGTTCTGATCTCCTCCACACCTACTTCATGCCCTGGAGGACGGGGCTGTGGCCCCCCCACACCCTCTAGCAGATCATTACATGAAGGAACCTTTTAAATACAAGCGCATCCATGCTCACAGGTGTACACACGGGTGCTCACACACACAAACTACACCCTTTTTGGCTCCTACCTCAAAGCACACTGTGTTCTGTTGATCTTACGTGCTGCACAATAATGTTTAATATTTAGTATTTACTGTTACATTCCCATATATCATCATGATGTTGTTTATTATGTTGCTCTTTTTTCTTTCTCAACAGGTGATCCAGGTGATTGATAGATGTATTTTCTGTCTCCTTATTTTGTTGGTTTTTGTTTTTTTGCCCTTTATCCCCGTCCCTTTTCCCCGCTGTTTTTCTTTCCCTCTTTTTCTTTCTCCCCTTTTCTTTTCCCCAGTCAAGTCTGTCCCGTATTTAGTGAGTAAAAATAAAATAAAATTAACAATAAAAGCTGAATCAAATAGGCCATTACGGCAAGACTGGGATGGTCCATTTGGTAAAGTAAATCCGTTGGGCATCTTTCTTTGCCTTTAGACAATAATTCTGATGATTCTGAAAAACGTCTCTTGCTAAAGGGAGTGCCTGAGGAAATATTTGTTTTTGTGTTGTTGGACGTCAGAAGAGGATACAGGCGTGGTTTAATGTTCACTCACAGCAAACACACACCCACAGAGAGAGAAAGCAAAAGGATAAACTGACACAGGTAAGCCACCACAATAGGATCCTGACTATTGTTACTATTATTAATAGTAGTATAGGAGTACTGCTACTACTAGTAGTAATTAGTGGTACTAGTATTGATTTTTCTCCCAAATGTGTTTTTAATTTTGCTTGTTGGACTATCTACCCACTCAGTAAAGGTGCACTTTCACTTTATGTTGTCAGCGCGTCTCATCAGCCTTCATTTGGGTCCACAGCCAGTAATTCATGACAACTCTACTAAAATACAGTAAGTATTTGTACTTCTTTATTTCCCATTATTATGACAACATCTGCTAACATCCCGTCTCTAAATAAGACCTAAAATACAATAATTAAAAAACATAAAAAGTGAACTGCACTAATATTCAGACTATGTTTAAATGCTTTGCAGTCAGTTTAGCTCTTTGTGGGCTCTTAAAAATAAGATTCAATAAAAATGCGGAGAGAGAGAGAGAGAGAGAGAGAGAGAGAGCGAGAGAGAGAGCGAGAGAGAGAGAGACCATCTGATCTGTTGTAAATGGAAAGAGAAAGCTGGCAGATATGGGCCATAGGGGCTGAGCTCTGCTAAATAACACTCACTGTATGGACTAATAACATCCAAAGCGGGTGCACAAACTGAGCGAGTGTGTGTTATCTGCTTTATGCTCTGTGCTGTGTGGAACTGGTTCAAGAGGTATAAACTATATACACAGTGTGCTGACTGTAAGACAAATTGTTGATTCTTTTCCACACATAGGAAGAACATTTAGGATTGTGGTCGAACTGGTTTTCACCACTAGATCATTAAAACAATAATCATGCTTGACAAGTGACACAGACCATGCAAATGTTCTTTAACAGTAAGATTTTAATTTCAGGCCTGTTGATATGTTTGGACTTACAAACAAAAGACTGTTAAACAAACAGCTCCTTAGACCTACTTGGCACAGCCACTTTTATCCTTCAACATAGTGTGAACTCGCTTAGACAAGCTTTCTTGTAATTTCTTTAAATTATTGAAATTAAGTTATTAAAATTGGAATAATTTAAGTTTTTGTGATAGTGTGGCAGGCTGCCAGTAACAAAGTGCCCACAGACTTAAAAAAGTGGTCCTTTGCTAAGTCTGGTTTATCCTTCTGCTTTTTAACCAATTCAAATTAAATGTCTCAACCTTGTTTTTCAATTAGCAAAAAACTGTCATGCGATGTGAAATTGGACAAAGAAGTTTATGAGAGTGAAAAAAATGATTTTTAGGACACTCAGACTAAAAATTGCTGGCATAATGTTCACTTAACCAGCTGTTTGCTGGTTCCGATTTTACTTAAGCCTGTCAGATTTGAAAGATTTTCACCAGTGTCTTTACCTGAGTCGTTGAAGCTGGTCACTTCAATGAGATCATCCTCTTGCCCCCTTGATATTTTATCTGGGTCTTTACTTATAAATGTTTTTGAGTCTATTGGTCCTAGTGTTCTTAAAATTATTAATGCATCTCTATTCTCTGGTCAGGTCTCTGTTTACTGTAAAAGTGCTGTCATTCACCCACTTCTAAAAAAGCCTAAAGTTGATCCTTCTTTGCTTTCCAGTTACAGACCCATCTCAAAATTGCCTTTTATTGCCAAGATTTTAGAAAAGGTTGTGGCCAAGCAACTCACGGATTTTCTAGATGAACACAACGTTCTTGATAAATTTCAATCTGGCTTTCGTAAGGCTCACTCTACCGAAACTGCACTTCTTAGAGTGTCTAAATATATTTTGATGAATTATGATGCTGGAGAGTGCACTGTTTTGATGTTGCTGGATCTGATCTCTGCTTTTGACACTGTTGATCATCTTATTTTGTTAGATAGATTAAACCACTGGGTGGGTGTATCGGGTACCGCATTGGAATGGTTTAAATCCTATTTGTCAAAT
>NW_005187772.1:355108-357079 GCF_000239375.1 Pundamilia nyererei | reverse complement strand
ATTAAATCATACATTAGGAACCTCGGTGTTACATTTGATCCAGCTCTGACGCTGGACACACACGTTAAATCTTTGGTTCGCTCTTGTTTTTACCATTTAAGAAATATTGCTAAGCTGAGTCCCATTGTCTCACGTTCCGAATTGGAAATGATTATTCATGCTTTTGTTTCATCTCGCTTAGACTATTGTAATTCCTTGTTTAAGGTTTAAGTAATGCCTCCCTGGAACGACTGCAGGGCGTTCAGAATGCTGCTGCTAGGCTTCTGACAAAGCATCACAAATACTCCCATGCCACTCCCCTGCTGATTCAACTGCATTGGCTCCCTGTTAAGTTCAGGGTCCATTTTAAGATCATAATCATGACTTATAGGGCCCTGCACGGTGTAGCTCCAACTTACATAAGTGATCTTCTTCTTTCCTATCACCCCAGCAGGTCCCTGAGGTCTTGTGACCAGGGGTTGCTGGCTGTCCTGCATACAAGGTTAAAAACAAAAGGTGACGGAGCATTTGTATCAGTGCTCCCAGACTCTGGAACTCGCTCCCTTTGAGTTTGAGATCTGTGGACTCAGTCATGTCTTTTAAAAAGCAGTTAAAAACCTATCTGTTTAAACTTGCTTTTGGTTGATTTTGTTTTGTTTGGGGTTTTAATGTCTGTTTTCTGCCTTTGTAAAGCACTTTGTGATTTTATCTTGAAAGGTGCTATATAAATAAAATTTTATTTATTTATTATTTATTATTTTTAAGCTGGGTTGTTGTCCGGGTTGTAGTATTTGCAACACCATAAACATACATGTTTATGCACATTTTTGTGTATTAGAGCCCCGACTTCACTTCAGAAGATAAAGATTGAGGTGAGGAGGAAGAGGATGACAATTTGTTGGTCAGTATATCAGTATACTGTCAGTCGTCTCTTTTTTTGTCCCATGTTTTCTTGTCTTTGGTAAAGGGAGCCCGTTCTCAGATGATACAACATCGGTATGATTCATATCTTGAGTCTGAAGGTTTTCCTCTATGGTTTGAACACCTACAGGTTTCTGCTTCTTTGACTTTGGCATAGTACCTGTATGGCTGGTCTCTAGGTACATTCATAAAATGTGATTGAGGTAATGATACTGCCCATCTCAGCCAATGTATTCAACACAGCAGGTTAACATAGCAGCATCCACAAACTAGTGCCTGCACAAACTAGTTTCTCTCTATTCCCTGTGTATCATGATGATCTGGTTTTAGTTTACATGACAATTCTGAAATTGGCTCAGTGGACAAATCTGACCGTAACTTAATAACCTCTGCTAATGTGAACTCACTGTTTCTGGTTTACCTCTCAGACTGACTTTCAGAAGTTCACAAGATGAACATTTGTGCTGAGGAAGAAAAGAGTGGAGCAGAGTCTGAAGAAAAGAGTGGAGCAGAGTCTGAAGAAAAGAGTGGAGCAGAGTCTGCAGGATCCAGCTGTCCTTCTATGAGAAGTGACAGCTCCAGAATTGATCCTTTAAACTTCAGGGATGAACCTGGACCCTCAGACACAACGTAAGACTCAGTTTTTCTCGTAAGATTTTCTCATCCTCCCTCAGTGTGTAACCACGAGTCCATTTAAATTTGACCTTTATGTGAACAGTACACCTTATTAGTCCAGTTCTTACTGAGGTCATTTTTATTTTCAACTTAAAATGGTTTCAGTACAAGATTATAATATATTTTATGTTAAATGTAAATGTTTATGTCAGCAACATCACTACCTAAACAAGTGTGAGTAAAATAAATGATCCTCACATACAAAATACTCAGTGAAAGACAAAGGAAGCATTAAGAGGACTAATGCTGCTAGTATACAACGAAGCAACTCCCCACAACTTTGTTTCCAAACAAATAAAATATTCACAGTCAGCTTAATCAAATGAAATTCAGCTGTTAGTTGAAGTATATCGTCTTCCCTACTGCTCTTTACGCTAGTGAAAGACGATGCAAACT
>NW_005187772.1:352534-353300 GCF_000239375.1 Pundamilia nyererei | reverse complement strand
AATTCATTGATGGTGGATAGCTGTATTCTGAGTACGGCACATCTCTAATCCCCTCTCCTAAACTGAAGTGCTTAATTTTTGGATGAATTAGCCACATTATATAAGGATTATCTGAAAGTATAACTAACCATAACCACCAGTTCTCTCTTCATATGTACAATAATAAATCTCAGTTTTACTGAGTTTTTCTCAACAGAGAGATTCTATTCTGCTTTCTCTGTCAGCTGTCATATGACTTGATGAAAGTGCTTAGATAAGGACTTCATCTCCCATAAACATTTGCAATATTTTTTATCAGCGACATTTCAGTCCACATTGCATAACAGTTGTTGGTGGTAATGCACAATTTCATTGTTTGGCAACTGCCAACAAAGTAACAAGAACAAGACCCTTTGCAGGCCAAACATTACAGTTAATAGAAAAGATGATCTGATGAAGGTTCACAGTGAGCTCAGACATGTGAAATAATAAAATGGAGACAAAAGAACATTGTGTATCACTAACAAACATCCTAAATCATCCTAAACAAGAGCCACAGACTTTGACCAACAGCCCACAGTAGGTTTTTCTGTAATTGCGCTTCCCTAATTTTCACACGAATTGCACAGCAGATTCACTTGCTGAACAAAAACAGAAAAAAACAAAAAAACAAAAACAAAAACAAAACAAAAATAAAGACAAAACACACTTCTGCCAAGAAAAGCTGAGCATGTTCTAGAAAGCAGGTTTAGTAAAACTTTAAGTTTGTTCCTGCTTGAAGAAGGAA
>NW_005187772.1:344281-351004 GCF_000239375.1 Pundamilia nyererei | reverse complement strand
AGAGACACTGACTCTTTTCAAACTTTTGTTCATCTTTGATGGCCTGGATGAAAGTCGACTTTCACTGGAGTTCACTAACCGGAAGATTGTTTCTGACATTACTCAGACATCATCAGTCAATGAGTTAGTAACAAACCTCATAGAAGGGAATCTGCTTCCCTCGGCTCTCATCTGGATAACTACCCGACCTGCAGCAGCCAATCAGATACCTCCTAAATGTGTTGACAGGGTAACAGAAGTGCGAGGCTTCACTGACGCTCAGAAGGAGGAGTACTTCAGGATGAGATTTAGTGAGAAAGAGCTGTCCAGAGTTATCTCCCACATTAAGAAATCCAAAAACCTCAATGTCATGTGTAAAATCCCAGTCTTCTGCTGGATCACTGCCACAATCCTTGAGTACATATTGAGTACAGACCAAAGAAGAGAGCTACCAAAGACCCTGACTGACATGTACTCGTACTTCCTACTGGTTCAGACAAAGAGGAATAAGCACAAGTGCCAAAAAGAACATGAGACGAGTGCACAGGAGCTGACGGATGCTGACAGGGAAGTTCTTCTGAAGCTGGGGATGCTGGCGTTTGAAAATCTGAAAAATAGAAACATCATATTCTACCAAGAAGACCTGGAAAGGTGTGGTCTGGATGTCACAGAGGCCTCAGTTAATTCAGGGGTTTTTACTGAAATCTTTAAAAGAGAGTGTGTGATTTTCCAAAAACCAGTCTACTCCTTTGTTCATCTGAGCATTCAGGAGTTTCTGGCTGCTGTTTACACGTTTCACTGTTACACCAACAGGAAAACAGAGGTACTAAAGGAAGTCCTGGGGGAAGAATATAATGAGACATCTCTGGACATTTTTCTGAGCAAAGTCATGGAAAAGTCCCTCCAATGTAAAAATGGCACTCTGAACTTGTTTGTTCGCTTCCTGCATGGCCTCACACTAGAGTCCAACCAAAGACTCTTAGTAGGTCTGCTGAGTCAGACAGAGAACAACCCAGAAGTTATCCAGAAAATCATCAACAACCTAAAAGAGATGAGACGTTCTCAAATTTTTCCTGACAGAAGCATCAACATCTTTCATTGTCTGATTGAGATGAATGACAGCTCAGTGTTTCAGGAGATCCAAGAATTCGTGAAATCAGAGACAAAACTCTGTGAGATCCACTGCTCAGCTCTGACCTACATGCTGCAGATGTCGGAGGAGGTTCTGGATGAGTTGGACCTGCAGAAGTTCAACACATCAGATGAAGGACGACACAGACTGATTCCAGCTGTGAGCAACTGCAGAAAGGCTCTGTGAGTCCTGCTGTGATCATTAACACAATTAATCAGATTAGATCAGTAGTTCCACGGGTGGCTGTGGCTACAATGTAGCTTGCCATCACCAGTGTGTGAATGTGTGTGTGTGAATGGGTGGATGACTGAATATGTAAAGCGCTTTGGGGTCCTTAGGGACTAGTAAAGCGCTATACAAATACAGGCCATTTACCATTTACAGGTGAATCTTTCCATTAAACTGACTTTATTCAAAATCTTCTGGAGCCAAATTAAAAACAGGAAACAGTCCAAATGTTTCTCTTCTTTAGTTTATAATCTAAAACATTGTTATAGAAAAGGTGAATGAGGCAGGTTCTATAAAACACTTTGAGTAGAAAAACTTTTACTCAAGTAGAGTAGCAAGGTCCTATATAAGAATGAATCCATTTACCATTGACGAGGATCAGATTTCACTGACAAAATGTGAACATGATCATGGTTTAAATGTAACACAATTTTGTTTTCATCTGTATATTGCATATGAAATCCCTTTGTTTTGTCTTCCTATTCACTAAGTCTGTGTTTACAATGCAAAATTCCTGCTTTTATAATAACATATTTGATGTTTTCTCTTGTCACAGACTAAAAGCTTGTCATCTCTCAGAGACTCACTGTGAAATTGTGGCCTCAGCTCTCAAATCCGACAACTCCAATCTGGTGGAGTTGGACATGACTGGAAACAAGTTGCAGGATTCAGGACTAAATATTTTGTCTGCTGGACTGTCGAGTCCAGACTGTCGACTAGAGACTCTGAGGTGAGTTTGCTGACTGGAGCTGTTGTTGTTTAATCAAAGTTTTACACTGTTGGTTAATAAAGGTTCACAATTTGTATGAACAAAAATATATAGAAGTGTTCTTGATTTCAGAAATGTTTGCTTTTCCAAATGGCTCAACGATAATTTTTACTTTTGGCTCCAAACAGACGTGACAGACTTGAGCAAAGTTCAGTTAAAAGCTGACAGAAGTCAGGTTGTGGTAGAGAGATATTTTTTACAGTTGTTCAGCCTCCACAGGTCAAACTCAGTCAGTCAGAGAAGATGAGGTGATTGGTGATGAGGCGTTAGAGTCTGTGTGGGGTGTCAGTCACTCTGATAAATAGCAGATAAAAACAGGCTACAGAGATTTTGACAACCCACACAGCTGCTTTGGTGATGTATGTGTTAAAGAAAACAGCAGCCTGACACAGTCCGGAACATAACAGCAAAGCAGGATTCTGAATGTATGTGAGGATTTTTTAAAAACAGCTGGAGAAGAGAGAGGCTTCTTAAAAAGACTATAAGAAGAGGGAAGCTGAGAGTTTTTTTTTTTTAAGTTTCTGTTCCTCTAAAAATGATCCTGTTTTAACTCATTTTGAGTATTATAGCACCAAATATCGCTTATGTTGTTGTAAAGCAACATAACAACACAAGAAGTCATACAAAAACAGAAGATCTGCATTGACAGCAGACTGAAAGCTGCCTTTACCAGCCCAATATAACCTCACTAACCAGACAGACAGAATACCATGGTTTGTGAAGTAGTGCCTGCTTAGAGTCTGTTCTAAATCATTTGTTCTGTAGATAGAGAATCTTTTCAGCACTAAATCTTTAAAGAAAAACTACTGACCAGTTTGAGTGTAAAGAACATTTTATAAAGAGTTGTCAGTCACATTCTTCAGCAGACCATTTCAGGCTCTCATGAACTCAGACGTTGAGCTCAGTAATGTCACTTCAGTTCACTTCAGGTTTAGAGCTTCAGTCTAGTGTAGAGATTAGGACTGAAACCGTAATAGTGTTCATGTAGAAAATACTAATGAAAAAAGATCAACTGACCACTGTTTCTATTTTAAGAATAAAGGAAACACATTCAGGTAACTCTGTCATGTTGGTACTTTGACTTCTGCTCAGCAGACAGATAAAGTCAGGTGTCAGATCCAGCTGTTTCAATATTTATTTAGTGTCCACAATTTTTTAACAGTTTTGTACTTTGAAGACTGATGTAATAATGATTTTAGAATCCATGATAAAAACTTCTGTGCGTTAATCTTGAAGAGAACCTCACTGATGACTGATATCTGCATTTTTCATTCTTTATTCAGGTTGGAGAGCTGTTGGTTGTCAGATATCAGCTCTCTGGCTTCAGCTCTGAATTCCAACCCCTCTCATCTGAAATATCTAAACCTGAGCTACAACATCTTGGAGAATTCAGGAGTGAGGCATCTTTGTGGTTTTCTGAAGAATCCCCACTGTCTATTGGAGACTCTGAGGTTAGACACCAAATTTTAACTGTGCTTAGATCCTAATCCCGGATGGTACAGTATTTATAGTCTAAGTATAGTGTCGATTAACAAACATCTTGGGAACATAGTTTGTACCAGGAATTTTGGCACATTTACAAACTGACACTGCTGAACAGTGACAGTAAACTAGATGAAGCTAAGATGACGAGTTATTTGTGTCAGAAAGCACAAAGAGCCACTGCAGCGCTAAAGTTGTACTTTACACCTTCACTGGGGTTTGTAGTGCTTTCATTTCAGTGTTGGAGTTTGTGATCAGTGCCTAATTTAATACATTGCTACATATTTAGTTATTTTAATGAAGGTATTTGCCACACACAGTTACAGTGATCTAAGAATGTTTTCACCAGTGAGGAATGACTGACCAGCAGTTTCAGAGGTAGACCTGCATGACATCTAGAAAAAGCAAAGCAAAAAAACCCCAGGAGAGCTAGTGCCAACCGCTCACCAGGACTATCCTAGCTCAGTGCTGACCTTCTTCAGCTCCTGACATATTATGACACTGGATGCTTTCAAGCACAGACTCTTAGTAATAAACACTTTTTAAAAATTCCTTATGCAGATTGCAGCGCTGCAGTTTGTCAGAGATCAGCTGTGATCATCTGCTTCCAGCCCTTCAGTGCAACCCCTCCCATTTGAAACATCTGGACCTGAGCACGAACAACCTTCAGGATTCAGGAGTGAAGCAGCTGTGTGTTTATCTGAAGACTTCAGATTGCAGACTGGAGACTCTCAGGTCAGACACCATGTTTTAGTTGTACTTAGATATATATGATGTGAAAGCTGCCATTAACCTACACATATATCCTGACATTAACCTAATTAACACTTTAACTGTGGCAGAACAATGGTTCACATTTCAAACATTAAAACTGTGTTACTCATCTTAAGACAAACAGCCCACATCTGGGCTCCACCCTGATTAACATTATTGCTATCAACTCTTGGTATACAACACATTGATTAATCATTTACAGTTAACTCTTTTTAATGGTACAAAGGTCATGACACACAGGAATCTGTGGAACAGAAACAGTTTGTGGCAGGAATCATTGCACATTTACAAATTGTACTGCTGAATGGCATGCTGGGTAATGCTAGCTATACAGGTCTGTCAATAGTGGCCAAAGAGTCCGTTGATACAAAAGGTTTTTCAATCAGACTTGTTTTTCTCTCATTTCTGGTCATGCTGCTGCTTGTGTGTTGAAAGACAAAGACAAAGTTTAGGTGGGGTTCAGGGAGATTTGAGTTTTAAAAAAGTATTATTAATCGATTTAAATAACAAGGGATAATATACAATATTACTATAAATGTTGCCATTTGATGCATTATATCAGAGTTTATTGGCAGGTTACATCACAAAAATAACACACAAATAAATTGCCAGCTTTTAAAATGTGTCTGGTATAAAAGTGTCCTCAAATATATACATTTCTTTCAAACTAAATCTTTAAAACTGAAGCAATGTAAATACTTTTTTCACAATTTTGATCTAACAATTAGGATTTTTGTCAGAATTTCATACCCCCACTCTCCAAGACCCTATTTTTTTCTTTTTTCTTCAGTGAACAAACAGCATATCGTAAGTCAGATTATTGAGAGCTCTTTTTTTCACTTGTACCTTTTGTCTGAACCTCCACCCTGTTGGCTCAAACTGTTTGGATTTGACATTTTTTAAACTTGAACATTTCAAATCTTCTGAACAAATTATCAAACCTTAAATGATTTTACCACAGATTTTGCCTCATAAACTTACATCTTCTATCTTCATTCAGGTTATGGGGCTGCAAGTTGTCAGAGACCAGCTGTGATTATCTGTTCAAAGCTCTTCAGTCCAACACCCATCTGAGAGAGCTGGACCTGACCTTGAACAACCTGCAGGAATCACATGTGAAGCAGCTGTCTGAGCTTGTGGACAGCCCACATCACACACTGGAGGTTCTCAAGTGAGTAGAGGCTTGGACTCAGTCCAGGCTGCTTTCCCAGTATAACACAGTGTGAAATCAGTGACCCAGTGTTTCTTGTACATCTGCAGTCTTCTTAACTCAGTGAGGCTGTAAGAAGAGAACAGTGGCAGGCTTCAATATTCGACAGAAAGACAACAGACATCCAATCAAATGACACAGAAGTTTGTGATCATGTGTTTGAGTTGATGTGACGATAACTAATGTTCACATCTACAGAGAATAAATTTGTAAGGGTGTCAGCTGGAAACAAGCTTTATTTCCTGTAAACATGAACACAGAAACATCAAATCACACAGGTGTATTAAATATTTTACAGAATATTTTATTTATTTTTAGAGGAAGAAATTGTCAAGAAACAAAACATTCTAGAAAGGAAACAACCAACTCGCCTATCATGGAAATCCAAAATGATGCAGGAAAATTAGTCAAGAACACACGCACAGAGATATGTTGGAAGCAGGAAGCAGGCAGGATCTGTCAGTCTTGACAGGTCCCAGTTTATAGCCAGACCCATTTAATCTCGAACCAGTGGTCAGCCTTCACCTGTAAATTATATTAAACTGCTTACTAAATGAACACCACTGCTCCAGGTGTGGAGAAGTAAATGCAGTACACAAAATTATGACCTGGGTCATAACCTCCAGGAATCAAGATTGCATATGTCTTACTGTCAGTGCTTTCATTGACATTTGTTCAGTAGTAGCCTCCATGTATATTAGTAAGCTGATATTTTAGCAACAGGTAAGAAGTTCAACAATACACAGCAACCTTTGGTCTTAGTGAAACAAGAGAAAATCCATTCATTGGCAGGAGGCACATTGCTTCATCAGCTGACTGTATACTGTTAGTCAGTTCTTCAGCACCAAAGGTTTTCATGCACAATAACAAAGCCTCAGCTCCTGCCTGTGAATCTTTTTCATCATTCCAAATCAATGTTTTGATTCAAATTCTGGTCTGTTCATTCTAATTCCGTTGTTTTCATTCAAATTCTATTCATTTCATTCTAATTCCGTTCTTTTCATTGAAATGCTGTTGTTTTCATTGAAATGCTGTTGTTTTCATTCTAATTCTACTCTTTTTATTAAAATTCTATTGTTTATTTTAGAATTCTGTTGCTTTCATTCAAACTCTGTTCTATACGTTCTAATTCCGTTGTTTTCATTCAAA
>NW_005187772.1:341177-343540 GCF_000239375.1 Pundamilia nyererei | reverse complement strand
TTTCATTCAAATCCCATTGTTTTCATTCTAATTCTGTTGTTTGTTTTAGTAAAGTGTTTGTGCAGCAAGGAAGAATTCAGGCCTCTCAGCGGTTAAGCTCCACTGTAGACTTGTCTGAACAAGTCAGTGCTGCCCTTAATAATATTAATAACACCCAAAAATTTGATTCTGTTCATCTGCATGTAGCGTTTTTAGTGGGAGAAACATTTCATCACTTGTTCATGTGACTTCTTCAGTCTCAGCTGACTGCAGGTTTCCCCAACCTTATAAACAGGACATTTGCACAATCACTGAAACTAGCACCACTGAATGAACAATGGGCTACGAGGTCAGTTCCTTAATCATTAATGCAAATTCTCTCTCACTGAAAACACCACGTTCAGATGAACAGAATCAACCTTTTGGGATGTACGTACCTGGATGATTGAGCATGCATCAAGAAAGATCAATAATACTTAATACTGGATGTGCTTTAACACTGAAAAATGATGAAGACAGTCTCTGCAAACACTCATTTATCTACTCTGCCCTTTCTTGTCTTTGCAGATGGAAGGACCCATAAACACAGTTGTTTGTCTTTGTTGTGTGTGTAGTGTGTGTGTGGTGTGTGTGCGTGTCCTGATGGTCCAGAGAGGTTGAAACACCAGCAGCTTGTGTGTAGTGATGCTGTGACAGGGCCAGGCTACAGGGAGGTGGAGTGGACAGCAGAGCTTCATCCAGCAGTGACAGAAATCAGACGTGCAGATGGCTGACAGTGCTGTAAAAATGCTCTGAGAGCTCCTCTGTTAGACACCATGTCATCCTTTTGTGTTCTTTCATCACAGTGTCTTTTTGCAGACACTAGGTTCAGTTTTATTTTCTTTGAAAAGTTACCTAAATACATTTTAATATCTTTTGTATAATTGATGTAATTTTAAGTTGTTTATCATGGTTTTGAAATCTATCGTGTGACAATGACTTCAAGTATCCTTCTTGAAACAGTATTTTTTTTCATCTACATAATCTGTATAGTGCAACTGATCAGGGAAAAAATGTTCAATAATTGAAAAAAGAGATTTGTTTTATACTTTCTAACATAATAACTGGGACCATGTGATATAAACACTATCGTAGAGAATTGCAAACTGTCCAGAGTTTGGTGTACTATATATCTTCAGTAATTTAGATAATGAAAGTATCCAGTGGTTCAGCAGATGAAGTGCAGGAGGTAGAGGTTTTTTCATGGATGCTAAATCCATCAGTTGTGTTGTTACTGTTAGAGATGTTACACAGTCATGTGACTTCCCTGGGTGAAGACAATTGGCAGCAGTTTGAAGTTTGAAATTCCTCAGCTGTTGAACAAGGCTACGTTCACACTGCAGGTCTCAATTCCAATTTTTTTGATCAAATCTGATTTTTTTTGTCTGATTGTTCACACTTCAAATACAATGTGACAGCAAACGTGCTCTAGTGTGAACAGTTCACGGCCCTCAAACCGGCCCGCGTGTGCAAAAGAAGATGTCACACACAACATGCTCTGTTTGCAGAAGTAAAAATGGCGGCTACAGAGCCAGTAGGTTGTTGCAGCAGTCTATCAATTTCTGCACAGTCTCAACCGACAGAATTTTGATAAATTAATTACAGAAAGGACACTGAGAAAAAAGAGAGCCTATGCTTTAACAATGGCCTTGTTTGCAGCAGTGGCTGCTACCTCCATGCACAGGTATATATTGACACGGAGTCGGAACCAGGAGTGGTGGGACTGGTTTGTCTTCAGATATGTATCTGATTCAGTACCACATACGAAAGTGACCCAGGTCGGATTTGGAAATATCAGATTTGTGCTGTTCAAACTGTCAGACAATGATCGGATATGGGTCGCATAGGGTCAAAAAGTTGGATTTGATGCGCTTTTACCTGCAGTGTGAGCGTAGCCTTAGTTATCTGTCAATAATGAACCTTAATGTTTTATATGGATAATAAAGATCAATAAATGTGTGGATTTGACTCAAAGGAATGACTCTGACTCATGGAACGACTTCCTTCCTGCTTTTCTGTCATGTCGATCAAATTCAGACCTCTAGCTTAATTAGTCACCCACCACCACAGCTTTCCAATTAAAGCTCAACATTCCTGCTTCAGCCAGTCCACAAATTTTAATGAAGTGTTTTTTGTGTTAAACCTGGCAGTGATATAGATTCCAACAGCATCATACTCCTGTTGCATATGGGATCACCCACATCTGTACTGGGTCACGAGGTGGGGTTAAGGCAGACAAGCCTGCAAATAATTTATAAACTTTTTAAAACAGTTAAAAATGCTTTAATTTATTAGAAGGAGGATATTTCTACGATCTCTCCAGGTTTCAGATTTCACTACACCAC
>NW_005187772.1:302480-340812 GCF_000239375.1 Pundamilia nyererei | reverse complement strand
AAAAAATGAAAAAAGATGTTTCTATTTCAGTAAAATCTAATCGTGATCTGTTCTGTGTCATACCTCAAAGAACATAAAATATAGATTACTGTAAAAATATTGCACATGACTAGCAAATGAATACTGTTAACAGATCAGCTTTTATTTTCTATTTTGCTGTTGTTGTTTCTATTTTAGTCTTTTTTGCATGAATTAATTCAAGCCCGCTATAACCACGGTTTGAAGTCTTCATTTGACTAAAGCTGGTGGGTGTTTAGAGTTCGTCTGTTTGGAGGATTTATTCCCATCTCTCTGTTAAACAGAGAAAAGAAAAAAAACCTCAAAAAACATATATACACATAATTTATGTTTCATTTCATGGGATTTAATGCGTTCATAATCTGAATTGAATCATTAAAAAAAAATTGAGACAGGAGTTAGACTCATAGAAAACTGGCTGACAAAAGTACTATCCTTTTAATTGGGTTTAAACATTTTCATAAACAAAACTTAATTCCATTTTGCTTTAATTGCTCTTTGATCTTCCCATATTTTTCCTTGTTTATCTGAATAAAATATCAATACAAGCAACATACAATTAAAAAGTGAAAGAAGAACATAACTTTAACTTCTTTTCCATTTGCAGTACAGTGCCAGACCAGCTGCTGCCACGACCAAAAAAGCTGCAAAGACTCCTCCTCTGAAGCCTCTAACAGGGACAACATTCCCTAAATTGAAAGATTATTTTTCATTTAAACTGTCGGATGTATATTTATGATAAACATTTTATAAATAACTGACACATTTTTGCGTGTTGATGAATGAGTAATTGTAAGGAAAAGTAAATAACCAGCACTCTACACACCTATTTGATTTGTTGGTTTCCAGACTCACCTTGTTCACTTAAAGTTGCGTTCCTCCAGTTTCTACGAGTGCTGATGTTACAGCTAAAAACAGAATCTTTATCACTGTCTGAAAGTATCAGAGAACTGCTGATGTTGTAAAGCAGCTGTTCAGTCTGCTGGACTGTGTGAATAAAATCAAATAAAAGTCAGTCTTTGAGTCATGCTATCTCAAGTTTTCTTTTCTTTTAAACTAGTACTAATGAATGTTACTTTGGTGTTAAAATGCAATGAATACATTTAGTCAAGATTTTAAAAACAATTTTTGTATATATATATATGTATATATATATACATATATATTACTGTTACTCTTACACTACACACTGCAGTTATAAGGAAATGCTATCAGTGTTTGCATTGGTTGTTTTAAATATTTTTGATGTTTCTCTGAAATTAAATTTTGACTTGTTTTCTTAATCTATTATTTCAATTTCTTTTCACTGAGGTATTTCAAATACATTTCCAACATTTGGACATTATTTAAGAAAAATATTACTTTCAACATTTAACATTTAGCTCTTTTAAATTAATAGTATCCTTCTGTTTTTTCCCTTTAATGTGGTCCCAACAGTCCTAAACAGTTGTTGGTTGGTCAGGTTCTGTTTGGGTTTTTTAGAGTAGAACCGTCTTCACTGAGTTCTTGCAATTCAGCATCTCTGTTAAACGACAGGAAGAAAAAAAATTGATATAAAGGTCAGTCAGACAAACCAGCTGTTTGATTTTCTCACATATTCATATCACGTTTTATGCTTTCATATGATGGATGTTGATGAATTCTACTTCCAGCACATCTGCAGTTCATTTTAATCTTTGACGCAAATAAGTAGAAAATTTAATTTCACTCATTTCATTTTTAAAAATATAACATATCAACTTTAGAAAACGATCAGAGCAAACAGAAGTAGGCTCCTCTGCAGTAATGTTTAGGATACTTACACATTATTAACAGACTTTGACCTTCTGTGGTTTTCTTGTTGACCTGAGAAACATTTTGCATTTATAAGACATCGTCCATGAAAGAATAAACACAATGCACAATTCAGCAGTGCAGGCATGTCAGTAGTAATATACGTGTTTGTTTTGTGTGCTTGAATGTTAAATACACGGGCATGTGCACTTAACATCATAGGGGGTCATATGATTGTTGGGTTTTTTTTTCTCTGTATCTATGAAGCGCCTTGAGGCGACTTATGTTGTGATTTGGTGCTATATAAATAAAATTGAATTGAATTGAATTGAATAGTGTTTAACTGCAGACATCCTAGGTAAGGTAAGGTAACTTTATGTATACCCAATTTGCTTTACAGAAAAATGATAGCATAGCATTTGGCAGGCCTTCGAAAACAAAAAGTATGTGAAGATTATCTGTCCTTATTTAGTGAGGATGTTTTACTTCCTGTCCTTTATGTCCTCGCCTGTGCTTGTGTATGGTGAGACTGTTAAAAAAGGGGTTGAGCCATATACAGGGTGAGGGGAGATGACCCAGGAACTCACACAAAAACACCCACATCCACACACACACACTCAGTGCCTCAGTTTTATGACTGGCTTTTAAGGCTGCAGGGGGTGCTGGTTCTTCTGAGTGGTCTGACACCGAGGGCAGAGGTGCTACCGAGCGGGCTCCCCTTGCTAGCAAGTAAAAACCGGTTAAGCTATTCGTCTTGCTTTCTTCATGCGTGATAAGTCTCTAAACTAGCGGGCCTGCTGAAGCGCAGACCCAACACTATTATTTTATTTTGTCAATTTATTTATTTATTTTTTGTATTTCTTGTTAATTAAAATAAAGAAACAAAAATTATTTTTTGTGGATCCAACAATCAGGATTATATCTCTCAGACCGGCTGAGAGATCTCTCTCCAGGGCTCCCTTGGTCTGTCACAAGGCCTCCTCCCGGTGGGACATGCCCTGAACAATGCCCTAGTGAAACTCCACATCCTATCTCTAAGGGAGAGGCAGGCCACCCTTTGGAGGAAGCTGATTTCTGCTGCTTGTGTCCATGATTCTTCTGGTCACTACCTAAAGCCTATGACCATAGGTGAGGTTAGAGACGCAGATTGACCTGTAAAATCAAGAGCTTCGCTCTTCCACTGAGCTCTCCCTACATCCACATCACTGCAGCCACAGCACCAATCCATCTGTCGATCACCCACTCCACTCACTCCTGAACAACACCCTGAGATACTTAAACTCCTCCACTTGTGCAGCAGCTCATCCCTGACCAAGAGTAGGCACTGCATCCTTTTATGGCTGAGGACAATATCCCCAGTTGAAGTCAACAGCGCTCCTCCTGCACTATACACACTGCAGGTGGAGAACCTGCTTTCCCTTTCTTGCAGAGTCACTTCAAGACAGTCTGAAAGTCTTTTTCAGGTGTCAGGATGTGTGGACATCCAACTATGTGAACATGATAACTCAACAACAAGGTGCCAAAGGATTTTCTAATTGATAGCTTAGCTGCATTTGACAATTAGACACTTTGGAATTTGGCAGCCTTCATACCCTTTATGCATGTTTTATTTCTCAATGGGACAATATAAAGCAGCAGCACCGTTTCAGTCTTTTGACAAAAGTGAATGTTCATATAATACTAAACCCTTCTGCGTTTAGATTGCATTCATTTTCAGACCAGGGAACAATTTGACAGCAGAAGTGTTAAAAGATGTCTCCCAGCTATTGTTACAGCATTATGGTGGAACATTTTTTAACCTTCTGAAAGATGACTTGGTGATTTATGTGCTCAGGAACTTGGGCAACTGTTAGGAGCGTGACTACAGTGAAGCAAGCTTGCTTATCATGGTCAAGACAGAAACTTCCTGAGTTCACATTTGTGAAATTTCCTGTTGTGAGATATAACACATCAGCCCTAACGTGAATTTGAAAACGGAACTACGTCTGCTCTAGATGTTGGTGAATCAAACTGTGACAAAATAACTTTTTATTTATCAGCATGCATTTTCAAATACCAGTGTCTGAAATCTTGTGGCATTTTTTCATAAGAGAATGAGCTGTTTTAACAAATGAGACATAAGCAGTCCACTACAGCGCCATTACAGTAGCCTCTACTGTAAAAATGTATGGACATGAGCAGCGGCACAGCACTCCGAATTACGGTGCACCTTTGTTGTTTGTGTTTTTTTTGCCTTTTCGTTCCATCTTCCTGCAACGTACTGATCACTTTCAGTCATCAGGAACTGATAGATGTTTGTTTAAATTGCATTTCATTGTATATATTTCTCCTGTTTGTTTATTTATCCCTGTTGTCTTACTCTTTATATTTTATTCCTGCGCAGTTGGCGTGGAGCACCCATAATTTCCACCGATGAGGACCAGTACAGTCGTGGCCAAAGGTTTTGAGAATGACACAAATATTAGTTTTCATAAAGTTTGCTTTTTTGCTGCTAAGCTGCTTTTAGATCTTTCTTTGTTGTTTCTGTGATGTACTGAAATATAATTACAAGCACTTCATACTTGTTAAAGGCTTTTATCCACAATTACGTGACATTTATCATGATTTTTGATATAAGAAACAACAAAAAAAAACA
This sequence comes from Pundamilia nyererei, assembly GCF_000239375.1. Classification (NCBI taxonomy): domain Eukaryota; kingdom Metazoa; phylum Chordata; class Actinopteri; order Cichliformes; family Cichlidae; genus Pundamilia; species Pundamilia nyererei. Next base: position 336,386 of record NW_005187772.1, on the reverse strand, counting down.
AAAAACAGACAGCACAACAGTGAGGGCAAAACACACAAATAAGACAAAAGATTCCACTGCAGCCAAGTTTACACCAATCACATACTGGACTTGAAGAAGGAATTTAGTTTTTCAGTAATGAAGTCTATGAAGCACTTTAAATTGAATTAACTGATGTGTTTCATTTATAGAATAAGAATTGATCCCACACATCATCTCCAATTTGCAAACCAAACTCAAATACTCTGAAAAAGCATTCACAAAACTAGAAACCAACTCTTTAGAAGTTGGCGAACTCAGGAGCGTAAAAATTGGCCCTTCTTCCGGAAGAGATGGAAAGCTTGGGACACTCTGATGAACATAGTTTCTTATTTGTAAATAATGAGGCTTTATGCTTATTTTTTCTTCATAGAATAAAAATAAACTTAATTAAATCATCACATTAAAGAAAGAGGGCCAAGTGGTCACATGAACAAGAGAAAGTGCTAGGTCAAAGGGGAACAAGCAACTGCACATGCACGCCACAAACAAGTACAGTAATGTCCTTTTACCTCTTTTCTTTTTACAGAACAATACCAAACCAGCGACTGCTGCTCCAACCAGAACCACTGCAAACACCCATCCTATGGCACTTTCAGTATTGGTTGAGTTCCCTTAAAGGTGAGAGACTAATTATTTTTCTCTGGATGATTTATTTGTTTTTGCAATTTACACATGTAATAACAGGTGATAACAACTTTTTCTCATATAAGTTACAAATTCCTAATTAATCTTACCTTGATTTAGCTTCACAAAGATATTAGTCGTTATTGTCTCCGAAGCATCACTGAGTTCACACGTGTATGTTCCCTCCTGATCTGCAGATAAGTTCTGCAGTGTGAGGCTGCCTGACTCTGACACACCTCTCACATGCTGCTTCCACCTCTCTGACACTGTGTATTTAGCATCAGGCCCAGTCTTTGTCAGGATGATCTGACTGTGGTTGAATCTCCAAAGGAGTTTTCTCAGAGAAGTGTTTGAGGACGAGCAGGGGAGCGTTGTTTCAGTGTAGCTACTGATAACTGAGGCTGAAATAACACAGAAGCAAAAACACATTTTTAAGAAGTAAAACCCACTGAAATAAAATATCTTAAGAAATTCTGTGAATGACTTTGCTTTGAACCACAGATGAATACTGAGCCTGGTGTAGATGTTTGAACCCTAATCCTACCTAAGAAAAACATGTTTGGATAAACATGTAAATAATTTTTCATGTGTGTCATGGTCCTGGATGTGTGACACAGTGTTTATATGTTTTCTGGTTTCATTAATATGCTTTGATTTAGTGCTTTTCATGGTTCAGTTTCCTTGCTCTTAGTTTAGTCATTTGTATTTCTAGTACTGCGTTTTCCCCAGCTGGTCATGTCTCTTCCCCTCTCTGTGTCCTCATGTCTGTTTCAGTGTCAAGTTGTTGTCACTTAGTATGCATCTCAGTGTGTTTCTTGTTTTATTTTGACAGTCTCTTGTCCTCGGTTCAGTGTATTCAGTTTTGCTTCCCTCTTGTCTCCTTGTCACTGATTACTTCCAGCTGTGTTCCCACCTGTTTCCCATCCGCTCATCATCCTCTGTGTATTTAAGTCCTCTGTCTTCCTCTGCTTGTTGTTGCGTTGTCCATGCTGATGTCTGCTTCCCCCCCCCCCCAGCTCGGTTTTCTCCCTGCTTCTAGTTCCCAAATTTCTTGTTTCTTAATGTATTTTTTGTCATTTCCCAGTTTGAAGTGTTAGGTTTGGTTTTCTTGTTTTTCATGTTTGAATTTTGCTTCAGCAAATAAAAGCTGCCTCCTTTAGCTATCTCTTTGTTTTGAAGTCCTGCCTTTGGGTCCAAACTCTGCATGCCACACAACAAACCCAAGACAATGTGTGTCTGACAGAATGATCATATTATTTAATAAATTCAATAAGCACCACAAATACACATTCTAATTTCTTACGATTAGATTTGGTGCTGGGGTCATCATCACCAATAACCTGAAAGGGTTAATGTATTTAAATTTATAGTTAAGGACTCAAACCGCTGTAATTTTCTAATAAAACAACCATTTCTCACTTCACTGCTTCTTCACATTATAACCAACAATGTGCTGAATGTCAGCATCGCTCCATTCTGGAGCATTATATTCTCATGTAGTAGCTGCCAAACAGTGCGTTTGGTCACTAACAGGGCTCAAGAGAAAAGTATATGAAAGCAGAAGTGATGGCACTTGTGTAAAAAGAAACATTACTCAGACCTTTCACATGACACGATGTTTTGAAGCAGTTATTTGTATATGCATGTGTTGAAATTTTTACCCGTTGTTGTGCCTTGAGCACAAAATTGTTCAAAACTACTACCAATTCATTTTTCCTCTGGATCCGGGAGCATGAAAAATTAATGTTCTCATTTATAAGCAAGTAACTTAAAATGAAACCAACCCCTCTGACCTCTCAAAAGAAAATTCTGTTTTGTTGCTTCTCTTAGGAAGCGATGCTTCTCCATTTTTTAAGTTTCCTTCTTACATGGAATACTCACATGCTCGACTCAAAGTGGCTCGCTTCCTGTTTCTGTGTGTGCTGATAGTGCAGCTGTAGTCCAGATCTTTAACTCTCTCTGACACCATCAGAGAACTATTGATGTTGTAAAGAAGCTGTTGAGTCTCCTGGGCTGTGGTTTTATACTGGAGGGACATGTTGGATGGAGGGCTGGTGGTCCAGGTGAGATTAGGTTTAGGGTAGAGTCCCTCTGAGCTGCAGGTCATCTGGTTTCCAGTTTGCTGAATGTTGACTTTTTGGACTGGAGCTGCAAAAAAATATTTATAATAATACAACAGACATACAAGGATCCAGTTTCAAACATTTAAGCATAAATGTACATTAAAATCAAGGTTTTAAATAAAATGTTAACATTATTATCAGCAAATCTGTGTGTCTGTGTTGCATTCACAGTTAGCTAATCGGGTTAGCTAATAGCACAAAACTCCATCCTCTAAAACTTTAAGACTACGAAATTCGTGGCTGTTTATTCTTTCCTTCTAACGTGTCTGTATTCTCTGCATATTCTGTGTTTTTCATACCGTTAACATTTAGGTTGATAAATGAGTCTCTGTTTCCCTGAAGGGTGCTGATGTGGCACTTGTATCTGCCCTCATCCTGAACCTTGACCCCTGCCAGTTGCAGTGAGACGTTTCCTTTGGAGATCTGGTCCTTGAACAGAGAGGTCCTGTCTCTGAATCTCTGGTCCTGATATCCATGCTGGTCTTTGTTGTTATAGAATGAGTGGACATGAATGTCTCCTGACATCTTAAACCAGTGAATGATAATTTGAGTGACATCCTGGGAACTGCATGGCAGCATGCATTTCTGCATTAAAACACAGGAAACCTCAGTATCTGAAACATCAGGTAAAGATTACATTAGTGAGACGTAATCAGAGCTACATATAAAAAGAAGAAATCATATTACTGCTTTCATATTTGAGTTACATCTGTTCAGTTATTAAGCAAAAACTGTCGTGAATTCCTTTTGCCTGCTTTGGTGCAAATTAAAGTGACAACAGGTGGAAAGGTAGGATATATATATATATTTTTTTACTTTTGATTTCAGTGAAATACACAGTCGTAAGAAAAATAATACTTGCTGTCTTAATAGAAGTACAGGGAATAATAACAGTAAAGGATCCAGTTCAATACAACCTTTTTCAAAGCCTCTTTATTAGTTTTAGTGGCCACACATCTAAGGGTTCATTTCACCTCATCTCCTGAATGTGTTGATTCCCAGACTGCCAAAACAATCAGTCATTTAGATGCTTAATTGACAAAACCAATTTTAATTTAATGGATGTATAACCTATAAATCTATTATTTTTCTCTAGTAATTAAAAAGATTCAACATCTTTCTTGAGCAGAATTGCAGACTGCACAGATGGTCCCTTCCCAAAGGAAAGAATACAATAACTTACTCAGCTATATACTAGACTTAATATTTACTGAATAAAATAATGGATTTCTATACATTTTCCATCAGATAATGTTAATTATAAACTAGACATTTTTAAGTGAGAATAGGAAAGAAAAGTATTTCTTTGTGCTGCTGTTGTTTAACGCAACATCCGCTGGTTTCCTCTTTCTGGTGCAAAAGCCAATCAGCTGATCATTAATCAGTTTCATGATTGAATTAGCAACTTTCTAGCTGAAGTAGTACGGGACAAATCGTGTTCTTTTTCATCTCAACTTTAAAGTTCGACCTCCTCGGCTGGTCCAACTCAGAGTCGATCATGACCAACTGGCCAATCCGACGCCATTCATTTATACCGTTAAAAAAAAATAAAAATAAAATAAAAATAAAACCCCATCGGCCCATAAAAATTAAAGAGAGCAGCCCACTGGGCATATGCCTGTTATGCCCAATGGCCAGTCCAGCCCTGTGCTTGTGGTCATGCATTAAATTAATAAAAGACTATCTTTCTGCACACCGTTTTACTGTTTAAATGAAAGTTGCTCCTAATGTTCTTATTCCCTTACCTCCTCTGGAAGTCATCACCATGCACACAGAGATTATAATCCACCAAAACACAGTAGAGGAGACCGTGCTCATGTTACCGTTACATTTCACTAAGCACACAATGAAAGAGGAAGAAAAACAAAGAGGCGAGCACTTCCAGCATCACGTGACACCAGCTTTGTGGATTAAAAACAATAATATAAATAATACATGAAATCAAATAATGAAATTTAAAAAACCATTGTAGCAAAATTATTCCAGGAGAAGATTTATCTTGGAATAACCACCATCCAAATTATCTCTAAATTCTAGAGGCAAAGAAAAGGACATGCAGGACAGAGAGAAGCAATAAGTAAAGGCAGACATTTGTCTCTAAAGACCAAGTGTTACACTAACTAAAAGTCTTGTGTTCAAATATAGGCTTCACCCTCATGCTATTTAGAGCTATCACAACTTTAATGCTATTATTACAACATCTACATATTTTTTTTTTTACTAAGTAATTTTAACTTAGTTTATTGTGTGAAGGGGATGGGCTGGCAGCAAGAGTCTATTTCCATAACTATACCCAGCTGTAGAGAAAAAAAAACACTTATACGTGTTAGTAACACAGTACTAGTATTTGAATAAAAGCGCTGGTCATCGGGAATACTGCCGCCAGTACAAACACTGACAGCATTTCATTTTCATTACTCACACTGTATTGCCCAATCAAATATCTTAATGTCACCAGCCCCTCCTCTACCTTCACTGTGCGCTCGTGCACAGCGAGTAGGTGGAGCTTAAAAGCCAAGAAACATAAAGAAAAAGAAACAATAAAAATAGAAAAAGAATAGAAATAATAAAAACTGGAAATATACACAGCAAAATGGTCAGATTAACCAACATCTTACGGGAGGGTTTTCCTCTCTTCACTGGCTGGGTTACTTCATATAGAAGTAATGTAGTAAACTGTTTGGCTGTGTAGTTTTGTTTATTGTTCCTGGCGCTACTGGAGCTGTTTTTTTTTGTTAATTTAAACACCATTTTCCTCTTCAGTTATTGTATGCCCTTACGGTGTTGAATGCTACAAAGATGAGTTATAGGAAGAAAAAAATACTATTCCGAGTAACAAAAAAAATGTGTATGTGTGTTGGAAACCTTTGCAGAGTGTGCGTTTGTGTAAATCAAACTTAAACCAATTTCATGTGGTTAAATGGCGCATTTACCTGAGATATTTAATTTGAGTAAAAGTTCTCAGTGAGGAAACATAAACTTGTCACTTTGTGATCATTTGTCCATTTCAGGGGCCTAATCCATCCTGTCATATTAATTCGTTCAATCCTGGATTAAAGCATGGACAAAGGTTCAAACCTTTTGTGTTACTATTTATGGGGTAAAACTGTGGAACAGTTTTACTGTGGACCTACAGCAATGTTCAAGCATTAGTCAGTTTATAAAGATGTTTCGAAAACTGCTTTTGGAAGAATATGAAACTGATAAAGTTGATCACCCATTGTATATATAACTATGCTAAATTGTATCTAAATTATATCTATCACTGTAGCTATGTTTATACATGTTCTCCTTGTTTATTGTGTGGGGTAAGTGATGATGGGAATTAGGTGAATAGTGGGATTCAATAGAATGTTGAGCAGGGGGTAGGGATTAATAAGTATGTTATACTTCTTCCTACTCCATTTAAGACCTAATAATTGTCATTTCATGTCATTTAGACTCTGTTTTATTTTATTTATTTTCTTTTTTTGTTTTATCTGAGCATATACGTGTGTGTATTTACATATATATTCGTATTTGTAAATGCAAGTATGTGTACTTGTGTATATATAGTTTTTTTTTCTGTATATGTCTGGAATAAAGATATGATACAAATACAAATACAAAGTAATTTGGCAATTTCATTTTTCACTGACTATAAGGTGTATTGTGGGACCAAACTTGCAATAATAGTGGAACAGTGATATAATTTCCATCGTCTCTGTTTCTCTCTCTTCTTTGAGTCCCAAAGGAAATAAAAACAGCACACGAACGTGCACATTGAATTTGGTACAGATTTAACATCAGACCCAGTCCATTTATCCTGGAACCACCACTAAAAGCACTGTTTGATCCACTGAGTCCGGGTTTGTGTCTCTTTCAGGTGTTAAACCAAGAATCTTTCACATGTAAGGAGTATAGGTATATTGGAATCATCTCTGACTCACAATTAAACATGGATGAATACATAAAAGATTAAGTAAGACTATCAGTGGCCATCTTTAAATCTTCAGACACGACTCTGCTATTTATTACTATTTATTCTACTTTTTATTAAACACCCATGAGTTAAACACAATATGATTTTTTCTTTTATGTCATAATAAATATGCTTAATTTTTTTTAACCAAAAAATGAACTTCACAGTCACAGTGGGTACACCTGCTGTTAATATACCATTGAAATCGAGAATTAATGGGTCCAGATGGAGCTCGTGTCTAAAATCTAAACTGCTGAGGGGTACGCATTTGTTTATAGCAATTATTTTTCTCATTGTTAAAATAGTAGATATAGTTCATTAATTTAGTGTACACTGGCAGAATACTGCTGGGCAAACAAAAGGACATTAACATTCTTTAATTTTCTTAATCAACACTCAGAAGATGAAAACTATGATAAAATGTGTGCTTTTTTGTCTCTGTGTTAATAATAATAATAATAATAATGGATTTCATTTATTTAGCGCTTTTCGGGGCCCTCAAAGCGCTTTACAATTCCACTATTCATTCACTCTCACATTCACACACTGGTGGAGGCAGCTACGGTTGTAGCCACAGCTGCCCTGGGGCAGACTGACAGAAGCCAGGCTGCCATATTGCGCCATCGGCCCCTCTGGCCATCACCAGTAGGTAGTAGGTGAAGTATCTTGCCCAAGGACATAACATCAGAGCAAACCGGCAACCTTCCGATCACAAGACAACCTGCCAACTCTTGAGCCACGATCGCCCGCAATATAAGAATTATTATAGTCGTTTAGCTCAGTTCACTCCTCCTCCATCAAGATTGTCCTATGAGGTGAAGCCAATACCTGTACAGTGGGATCATCCGGATGGTGTAATTAATACGAAGTAGGCTGCCTCACCATAGATCACTTCTTAGTCTGTTGGCAGAAAAAAGCTTGTCCCATATTCAACATAGTGTGCTTGTGGCCAAATATTTGGCACAAAAACTTTCTTTTGAAAGAACGGCTTGAAGCTTATTGGTAGTTGGTAAGAAGTCCGTGTGGACAGAACAACAACAACAAAAAGTCAGCGTCTCACTGGTGTGTAACAGAGACGCTTCCTTCCATAATCGCTTTATAAACCAAATTACATCACGTTTTCCTTTTTCAGTTCTTTAGTAGCAATAAAATACTATTGTACTGTATTGAACCCCAGTTAGAAATTTTATTTTTAATTTAAACCAAACAAACCTCATTCATACACAGGCCTAAAAGCTTTATTTACAGTACTCGTGCCACTGGTATTACTGAGGATTCAAGCACATGACAAAGTAAAAAGTTCAAAAAATTTAATAAACACAAACTTTATTCAATGTTTTACAAAAACATTATTCAAATTTTAAAATGCTTATTCCCTTCTTAAGTGTCTCCCTCATCATCTAAAATAATTTCAGTTTCACTCTAACCGTGGTTCTGGTGAACAGACGATATTGTGAAGCTTTGCATTTTATTGTCCTTTGTACAGCATGATCCTGAACACCACATGATTTCTACACAAATATATGAAATACATTTACAAAAAATAAAATAATAATGAATAACTACAAGTTTGCAACTAAACTCGAGTTTTTCATTTACTCTTTGAAAAATAGTGCTGCCTCATTTTTCCTTTTCTTTATTATTCAAGCTTCTCAGTCCAGGAAACAGCAAGGATGGACACTGAATATTTAGGTTACATTTTAAAATTGACAGTAAGTTGTTTTTGCAAAGTCTGCATCAGGGCAGGAGGAGAACAGAGAAAAAAATGTTGTACGTCATGAGCTGGAGTCTGCTAGTAAAAAAAAAAGTTTTTTTGTTGTGTGGGAGCCAAAATTATTTTAATTTCCATCTGGTCTGTTTTTGCTTTCCTGAAGTCACAAAGAAACTGGAACCAGTCTGTTGTTAGTTGCTGGAAACCAAACTGTGTTTGCTGTGGGTTTTATTGATCTTCTGGAGCTTCAGCCTGACACTTCATCTGTTAGATGGGACAGCAGTTAATTAGGCTTTTTGTAAAAAAACCAAAAACAAAATGTTGTAATTTTATGGCAACAATAGTTTGATCTAATGTATTAGTTCATATGCTGTCATTCATACATTGCAGTAGTTCATTGAAATGCCTTTTCTGTACTCAGGGTTTAGTCTATAAACTGCCTGAATCCATCAGTGCAAACATCAAAATTAAAAATAAAAAGTTTAGCCAGAATTGAATTTTACCTTTTTTTGTAGAGTATGCTGTACATTATCAGGCATAATAATGCTGTAAAGCAAAGACTTGCTGCAGCGATGGCTCCTAGATGGGTTGACTTCTGAGTCCCATCATTCTTCTTTGTTGCTTTTTGATATTTAAAAAAAAAAACTCTTCAGTTTTATGCAGCTTTACATTAAATTGACTAAATTAACTTGCAGACAGTTTTTGAAAATCAAACTTATGGTACCTCACCTCCGTCTGTCGGCATCATCCTTATTTCATTGTCAGACACTTTCGTCTCCTCAGCATCACTGAGTTCACAGGTGTATATCCCCTCATGATCTGCAGTAAGGTCCTGTAATGTGAGGCTGCCCGACTCTGAGACATGCTTCACGTGCTGCTCCCACCCTGCATAGACTGTGTAGGAGATGTCAGCCCCACTCCTGGTCACAATGGACTGACTGTGGTTGAATCTCCAAATGAGGTATGAGAAGGAAGTATCAGAGGGAGGGCAGAAGATTGTTGTTTCAGTGTTTGACCAACAAACAGAAGCTGAAAAAATGAAACAGAAACACTGTTTATAAGTAAACACTTTGGATAACTTTGTCATCTGGATTATAAGTATTATTAATGTACAACAACCCCCCCCCCCTCCTTCATTTTTTTACACAGTAGCTACACAGCAAAATTGTATTGAATTTTTTTTTCAATATTTCAATATTTTTTCTATTTTTTTGTGCTAACTCAAGTGCATTTTAGTCTCACATATTTTTCCCCGATTTCACCATTTTCTGTATTTATAGTGCGTTAGAAAAAAATACAAGACAGCAAAGTACCAGCTGTTGCTCCTCCTGCCCTGAGCAAACATGAGGCAAATTTGTGTGCTATCACTACTTGTAGTATGTGCGTAGCTTTAGTTTTCTTTTGTTTTTGGTCCCTGTACAACTGTAGTTTTGTTTGTCAGACTTATTTATTCTTACTCCACCAGGGCTGTCCCTTGTCAAATATAGTAATTAATAATTTTATGGAATCTCAAAGTGAAGTAAATATGTGGACTCAGGATCTTATCTCTGTTTTTTGCTTTTGAGCATTGCTTGGTAGTGACCTCACATTGGGCTGAGTTGAGTGTGAAGTTTAGTTTCTAACCCAAGTAGAGGAGTTTAACTACCTCAGGGTTATGTTCACAAGTGTGGGAAGTGTCAAGTGGGAGACTGGAGATGTGTCTCTTTTCCATGATTCCCTAATCAACTCAAAGAGGCTTGCGTCAGTTTTGGTTGTTTTCCTTTACAATTGAGTACCACATCAGTGTGGTTGGGGTCATTGTAACAAGATGGCCTGAAGGTCCTGTGATGTTATTTGTTTGCGACACACAGACAACAACATTGGAGGCATTAAAGCCCTGTTATATCTGCTACTCAGTCTTTCGCTTTTTGTCAGACTCAGGCTGATGATAGAGAGCCAGAGAAAGCAACGCATGGCAGTGTTGGTTTTTGTACAGCTTGTTGTGGGGTATCAAAAACAGCATGACTGATTCTTGTGAAGGAATAGTTCTAATAATAACTCATTGAGTAAAACCATTGCCTGGCCAGTCGGTGGTATGCAGTGTTGACGTCACATTTTCTCATTAACTCAGGTTGTTTGGTACCTCAGCTGAGTAGGTATCAAAAACGCACCAGGTACTGCCACCTAATGGAAAAACCCCTAAAAACTGGGTCATGGTGAGTCAATCTAAGTAGCTACTAGTGGTGAAGGGCTAATACTGTAGTGGTGTGTTGTGGTGAAGCGAAAGCTGAGCGTGAAAGGAAAGCTGTTGATTTACAGGCTGATCTGTGAGTAACGACTGACAGACTAAAATTATACATATATGAGTTTCCTTTGCACATCTGGACTCAGCCTTAGAGATGGGGTGATGAGCTTGCTAATGTGAGTGGGGCTCAGTTTCGAGCTACTACTCCTTTTCACTGAATGGAATCAAATTAAGGTGATACAGGCACCTTAATAGGATGCCTGCAGGACCCCCTCAAAGTGAGGTTTTTAAGCCATGAAATGTATTTTAGGCCTGGGGACAGAACCAGTACACATCAGAGAAACTCTGTGTATATTAAGTATGTTTGTGTGAACAACACTGGGATTCAAATGTGAAAGGTGAAAAGTTATCTTCTTGGGTTATTAAAAAAATGTCCCTTTACATATGAATTTGTTGAAAAGTGAAAGAAAACTACCTATTCACACACCTGAAAGCTCACACAACCTATCGATTAACATCTTCAGCTCTCCTGCTAAGAAGTGGATGTACCAACCAGTGCACAAGAATAATGTCTCATTTAGTAGGAACAATTGGTACTCACTGGGTTCATACAAAAAGGCCCACCATGCAACCCACTACGAGGCATAACTTGAAGAAAAAAACATTACTCATAGATGTACATGAACAGGATAAGCACATTTTAAATCCAATGTAATATTAAAACCACACATGCTTTTACAACAGGACCTCCAATCTTTTACAATCAAGAGATTGGAGGTCCAAACAACCAATCAACCAAATTTAGGTATGAAAGAAAACTAACGTCCAGTTTGCCCAGAATAAAACAAACACAACACCATCACTGGTCCTTTTTGGGATCATCTTTGCAAAGGTTTGAGAAGCTGGATTTGGTGGTTTTCCTATCCTAAAGACCTAGATCCATAGAGTTCAAATTATAAAATTTACTTGACCATATTGTCACGCTCCTTTGGTAAAATGACACTAACTTGAACATTTATAACTGGTTAAACTGATGAACTGATTATTATTTCTAATATCATTTTAATACTTTTTTTTAAAGGTTAATTTAACATCATCATAGTTTATTGGATAATATGCCTTTAATAAAAAACAAACTCTTTTTTTTTTTTTACATCCTTACCTGGTTTAAATAAAGTTGCTCTCTTTCTGTTTCTGTGAGTGCTGATGGTGCAGCTGTAGTCTTGATCGGTCCCACTGTCTGAAACAATCAAAGAACTGCTGATGTTGTAAAGAAGCCGTTCAGTCAGCCGGACTGTGGTGGTGGTGTTAGAAGTACTGTTGGATGAAGAGCTGGTGGACCAGGCGAGTTCAGGTTTAGGGTAGATCCCCTCTGAGCTGCAGGTGATGATGTTTCCTACCTGCTGAATGTTGACTTTACGGACAGGAGCTGCAAGAGAAAGAAAGGGAGCAGGTGTTATGTTCACATATTTTAGGTCTACTTCATCAATTTTTAAACAAATGGTGTGACACGTGTTTATACAGAAATATGATCAAGTGTTACAACAACAAAGATTTAGATTTAATATTTTTTTAAACCTATTAAAGTTCTGTGAAGCATTTTGAATCAACCTTTCATTGAAAAATCTGTGTACAAAAGTATAAGTATTACTGTGACACATTTGCAGTAAATAAAAACAGAAAAAAGGACACTAACAGAGGAGACAAATTTATTGAATGAATAAATTGTATGTCTCTTACCACGTATCTTAAGGTTAATGAATGATTTCTGACTTTCTCCGTCAGTGCTGGTGTAGCACTTGTATTTGCCTTCGTCTCGAACCTCCACCTTTGTCAGCTGCAGTGAGGCGTTTCCTGCGGAGATCTGGTCGTTGAACAGTGATGTCCTGCCTCTGAAGCGCTCACTCTGGAGTTTGAGCTGGTCTTGCTTATTGTAGAATGAGTGGACATTAAGGTCTCCTGCTGATACCTGATGCCAGTGGATGACTACAGCAGTGCCATCATAGCTGCATGGCAACAAGCATCTCTCCATGAAAATGCAGGACACCTCAGTATCTGCAACAACAGGTAGAGACACATGATCAAAGTCATGAATCAGAGGTTTTGTGTTTGTGTATTTGAGTTTGTTTCTTATTAGGTTTCCTTTATTATGGTGTTGGAAGTTTGGATTGTTTTAATTTAATTTGAATTAATGTTGATACTTTTATGTTTTATTATTCTAGTGAGGCTGATTATTAGTAATCGAGTTATGGGTTCCATTTTTATATTTTTAACTTGTTAATCCCAGTTTTGCATCATTGTTTTTTAGTGTTTTATATTCTAACATAGTTATCTAGAGTTACACCAAAATATGTATAAATAAAGGTTTTTCACTGGTGAAGGAAAAATGTATTCAAAACAGGGCATACCTATAAAGTCCATATATCATTCACATCAAAGAAGTCAGTGTGGATGAATTTTTGCAGTTTTTACAAAAGAACTCTAACAGACTTCATTCAGGCTTGAACACCTGAAAACCTGAAGTACAAGGTTATGAAAATAAAGGACACTGAGAGCAGAATTGAACTAATTTACAGCTGATAAATGAGAAACTAAAAATATACACAATAACGATTAATGATGACCACACACCTCAAACATTTGCCAAATATGCATGTTTTGAAGCCTTCAACGTTGTGAGAAATAAAATCATGTGTAATATGAGTTATATATAATGTTTGATTCAATATAATTTATCCCAATGAATAAAGCAGTTATTTTGACACTTAACCTGACATGGTAATTTTTGAAACTTTGTAAATAAAGTTAAAGTAATATCTATTATATAGCTACAAAAAACAAACAAAAAAACACTCGACCTGTGGGTAGCCTTTATCCTCCAAGCTCAAGTCCTCTACTGGAGGCCTGGGAGCTTCAGGGTCCTGTAGAGTATGTTTACTTTTCCTAGGATTTCTGCACAGAAATCTCGGATGTTGTTCCTGGGATCTGCTGAAACCAGTTATCTGTCTTGGGGAGGATCACTGCCCAAAATCTAAGCTCTTAGCAGCTTTAGCAGGGACAAGCTCTAAACACAAGATCAAGTGATCTGAGTGATAACAATATCAGGAAGAAAGAAAATTCTGACCATTTTGGTCATTTTCTGGCTTCATGTTATTCATATTATTCTTGGATTATTTATCTCATAGTAAATTTTTGTGCTGCCCCTCAATTCATTGTCAAAGAAAGATAAAAAATAAGATTTTTAGAGAGAGTTTGGCTAAGATGCACACACCATGTCCACATACCAGTCGATGCTACAGAAGAGTTTGGTGAAACACGAAATGAGCACAAAGTTGCTTATTTGTAGTGCTGTTCAGAGCAAATCCAAAATAAATCTGGTAAAATAGAATTTAATGGTGTCTTTATTAAATTAGTGTAAATTTGGAACAATTGCTAAATATGATCAATAACAAAGATACCTGATACATGCATGTTTTAAAGGTTTCCACACCAAGACATAAAAACATATTTTAAATAAAGTTATGCAAAGAAACATGAAAATAAAACAAGAAATCTTTGAAATAAGAAAACACAACACAGTAGCAAACTGAAGTATGTTGTCAGACATGTCAAACCTCAAACAGTGACAGCTGGTTGTCCTACAAGCTCTGCTACCAGCTGTCTCCTGACTCATCAACAAGAAGATATTCTAAGATTTCACTTAGGAGGTGTGCAAGAATCCACCCTAACAGGTTCTCTTGCAATCCTCAAAAGTTTAAGGACAGATTTATTTCACAATAACTATGTCAACCACAATTAAGATATTAAGATATTAGGATATTCTCTCCACACTGCAAAAACTAGGGTGATCTCTGAACTGTAGCCACCGCCCTTGCACCTTTATACACAGAGACACATACAAAGAACATTCCACAAACTCTTACATGTTGGCCCCTTCAGCCCCATCCTTAAAGCCTTTTCCCTCACAGAGAGAATTATGACCTTGTTTTCTGCTTGGCCGTCACGTGTGGATTTACATCCCTGATAAACAGTCTCACTATCTGTTTAACGTCTCCCATTACAAGTGCACATGCATACAACTAAGTGAGAAAGTTTCATTACTATCACCAATGTGATATGATTATGATTAAAATGAGTGATTAATACATGAGAAAATAAATCTGCTTCCACATCGGTTTAATTAAATCCTCACTGTTGGTATAGAGGACAAACTCACTATTATGCACTCAAACATTGTTTAAACCATATTCCTACTTCACTGCACAATGATTGGATTAAAAAGAAAAAGAGGTTTCTTGTCGTACCTGTAATTTCTGAGGTTTATACCTGAGCTTTCTGCTTTGGAAGCTTCTAAGTTTGACTCAGTCGCTCTATCCAGTACCTCCTATATTTGGTTTGTAAACATCATAATTGTGATTTGTATTTAAAATAGATTAAGATAATATGTGCAATGAATTTTCTACTCACCTCCTCCTATAAAAGTCCACTGAAAAGTCAGGACCAACAGAAACACAACACACTTGATCCCAGCCATTATCCTGCTGTGTTTCATTCAGATAGTTCACTCAGATAGTTTCACACTATCTGAGCATTTAAAAGGTGAGTAAATACTACATGACGTCACGTGACATCTGACCCAGCTTGTTTGCTGCAGCTTGGCATATTCACAGTGATTAAAATCACACCCTTCATCTGAATGTCTTCAATGCTTTTTGTGACACACTGAGGAATAAGTTAATCATAAACTGCTCACAGTATTACTTAATCTCTTAACACAGAGTTCAACTGCCCAACCAGAAAAAAATGCTTGGATGAATAAGAATCAGTGACACTGTCTGAGGTACATGGGCGTAACTTTGTGCTGAACATTGGGGGTCAAGATCTCTGTCTAAATAAATAAATAATCTGATAATAATAATAATCCATTTTGTCAGGGTGTGCGTGGAAGAGAGGAAGACATGACCCAAACGCTGGACTCACGGTGCAGGATAATGGTGTTTATCATGCCGAAGTACATGGAAGTAACATGAACAGAACAACAGGAAATGAGAACGAGTGACAAAATAAACTGAACCTGAACAAACTGAAAACACTGGGTCACTGACCCAGGAACCCTGACACATATTACATACATTTCTTTTATTGTGCCCAAAACTGGACTTCATTAGTAAATAAGTGATGTCACAGTGGCTACATCTACTGTTAGTAAACAGTTGTTATCCAGACGTCATGGAATCAGATGGAGTTGGATGTTAGTGAGCATTTTTGCATAGCAGTTATTTTTGTCATTGTCAAACAGGAGATTTTAGATAATTTCAGCATGCATTAGCAGAATACTGCTGGACAAATATGCCAGGTCACAGATCCTGCCTCTAAACTCTGTCAACCCCTTTCTTTTCATTTTCAAGCACAAAGCTACTTTCATGCCTACTAGTGTATTTTATGAACCAAATTGCACAGTTTTAGCCATAGCTGAACCCTAAACCCTGGGAAGATGTCTTTATTTATGCAAAGGAAAAGACAAAAAATCAAGAACCACGTACTTAAAATAAATTGGAACAAACAGGAATGAGGCTCTTAGTCTCTATGCTTCATCGTGTGATAAAATACCAACTCAACTCACATACAGGCATGAGTTACTGTTCTCTCATGTTTACTTCAGTTTTGTCTGATATCAGGCTACTTTTGTCTTTTTTTAGACTTTTATTAGACAATCCTAAAACCATGCTAAAAAAACACATGTCACACAGGGGGAAATTGTGTTTTTATATTTTGTTTTGGATCAGACTGTGTTGGTACAGGGTGTCGATTTTATTTGCATGATTTTATTGTAATAGTGATATTGCATGTTTGTTTATTGATATTCCTATTGCATGATTTTATCTCCATATTTATAGTGTGTGTTTAGTGTTGATTGAACAATATGTTTTTTATTATTCCACTGTGGATTAAGCGGACAATTGTAGGCACCTGTGAGGTGGGGGCGTTCCCCGAGGTGGCCAAACTGACTTAAGGGAGATAGTGAGCGCAAAGACTAGAGAGAGAGAGGCACACGAAAAGTGGAGAGCTGGAAAACAAAACGTGTGCAAGCCAGCATATGAGAAGAAGGACCTTTGGCCTGACTGTGGGGCGCCACGAGACATTCAGCGATCGGCCAGCACAACCCGGCGATCCAGTCCCGACGGACAGAATAGCGACCGTGGGAGGCGACGCGTGAAATCCACAGTAGGGCAGGGGTACGCCTCTGCCTGCATCTGGCGGAGCTACGAGGGAGGCCGTGTGGGACGATTGCGCACAGTCAGGTGGAGATAGGAGCCTCCTCCCTGGTCTTCTGCTGGCGAGAGTCCACATCCCGGAAGAGGAGTTCCTCTCCTGTCTCTCTCAGCTCAGGAGAATTTTCCCGTGTGTTGCTGGACTGGGAGAATTAGGACCCTGGGGGAGAGTTTTTAGTATAGGGAAAAACATTCATTTAGCTTTGTGTTTTTAGCGTTTAACCATTCCTGCCGGCAGGGTTTTTAGCGGGTTGTAAACACTATTTTTATTGTATACGGGGATTTTAGCTTGTATTTGGGGTTCTGACTGTGTTTTATCCTGAAAATAAATGGTGTGTTTGAAGCCAGCTAAATTTCTGTGCTCTGAGCGCTGACCCACTCACTCCCCTTTCTGCTTGTATAGGCGTGGTGGTGAAGATTTAGTTCCACCAGTTTAGCGGCTACACACACAACAAAAACAAAGAATCTGCATCTCTTCTTAGGGTAACTCAGTCCCTCTTCCACAGACTAAAATTTATGTTCCAGCATGTTTTACAATGCTGCTTCTACCTCTTGGTTTCCCCACTTAAAAATGTTATTAAAGGCAAAGGGCGATACAAAACCAAAAAGGGATGAACCAAAGCTGGAGACACAAGGAAACGCACACAACACTTTGAGATGATGCGACACTGGATGGAGACTCTGACACAAATGCACCGAAGGTAATGAGAGACATTGGAGCACAAGGGGAACACAGCTGAGGACAATTATACATGACAAGACAGGGAGGACACGAACGTGAATATACTGACACAAGACGTACCTTCAACGTAACACAGGAAGTACGACAGACACATACAAGCACAGGCCACACTATGACAGCAGAGGGAACACAGGGACGTGAGACCAGGGCAGACACAGAGACACAGACATGACTCAAGCTTTATAACATAGAAAACGTGGACATAAAACATGACAGATCAACAGACGAAGACTGGACAGGAAACTTAACACGGGGGGGGGGGGATCACACAAAGGAGTCATAAGGAAACAAGAACTGTAACTAGGCAACCTAGGAGCTAACAAAGACTAAATGAACCAAAACATAAACAATGAATATCAAAGTACAATGAAACACAAAAACACTGGATCACACGACCCAGAACCATGACATTTAGTCTGTTACTGTTACTGTCTCGGAGCAACTGTAACCCACGTCATTTAATCTGATTCTGATATGACTGAGGACTCAAGTGTAGGACACAGTGAAAGGTTCAGAAAATGTAATGAACAGAACTGGATTTTTTAATTATTTATAGAGGTAAAGAAAAGGTTTGACATAAATCTGATTCAAATTTTAAAATGCCGCGTGGCTTGGGAAGATAAATTCTAAGTATTTAATTGAAGTTTTTCTTCTTTGTGTTGTAGTTTTGTGTCAGAAAATTGTGTCAGAATGACAAATTGAGTGATACTGAGATCTTTCCAAGACCGGACAAAAATGTGTTTGAAACATGGGACGCCATCCTCAACACATAAACATGAAGAAATATGCATTTGGAGTCATGTTGAGCTTCGGATCCACATACGTATGTGAGCATCTATTCTTCACCATGAACTATGTTAAAAACAAACACCGCTCACACCTCACAGACAACAGCATGCAATCCAGCGCAGATGAAAGTGACTTTGTCCAGCCCCGATTTGCAGTCCTATTAAGTCCCATTAACCAGGTAAAATACATATTTATGCAGCTGTTTTCAAAATATTTATTTTTCATTGTTTAGTGACATAATGCTTTTTTTCCAATGTATTTTTTAAATTCAGGTCAAGGCTCTGCAACAGGCTCCTAAAGCCCAAAGGCGATATAAGGATGACTGCTCACCACAGTTTTTGTTTTCTACATGGACAATTTAAGTTCAGCTTTTTATTTGTGTTTCTTTTTTGTTATTATTTTTTAAGAGTTCAAAATGTGTTCATTAAATAAATACAATTTAATTTTCTCTGTAGCACTTCATGGATTTCATAAGCAACACACTATAGTTTATACAAAGTGTAAAGGTAAAAAAACAAACAAAAAAAACAATATCGGCCCCGACCCCTGATTTAGCAGCACAAATACATGAATATATTTTACTCTATATTTATTTCTTTGCACTATAGTTAAAAAAATAAATATAACTAAACTAAACTCAAGTTTTTCTTTCCACATTTCAACATTTTTCCTTCTTTTTCATCATTCAGTTTGTCAAAGACTCCAAGCTCCACAATCCCAGAAACAGCAGGGATGGATATTAAAATATTTAGGTTATATTATAAAATAAACAGTAAGTCTGCTCTGAGGAGGAGAGAGAAAAACATGCTGTACTTCAAGAGCCGGAGTCTGCTAGTAAAAAATCTTTGTTTGCAGTGTAGAAAATGTGAAGCATGCTTTCAGTGTTCTTGTTCCTCAGCGACAGTGTGTCCCAGTAACAGCTCCACATCACAGATGTGAAGGTTTTCTTCTGTAGTTGTTCATCTGTTAAACTTCCAGCTTTGCTGAGCTGACAGCCAAAATGATTTTAGCTTCTAACTTAATTCTTAATTAATTCATCTTAATTGTAACTGTTCCGTTCTTAGTTGCTGGGAGATAAAATGTGTTTGCTCTGGAATTCATTGAAACCTTCTGGCCATCATTTATTCCTTTATGTCCAGAACATAGGATAGGGAAGTTTTTTGTTTCCACCTGTCTTAACTGTAATTGTTACTTGACAGAAGCAGTTCACTGTTCACTGGAAGCTGCTTTGTTGGTGTCAGATGCGTTGGTTGACCCAACAAAACTGAAATGAAAACATATATTCATTATTGAAAAAATATCACTTCTGTAATAAGTCATCACATCAATCAATGTTTTCTTAATATGATATTCTGTTTAATTCTGCTTTCATTGAGCTCAGTGTTTTCATATCCTGGATGTTGTTCAAATTTTGTCTGAAGGTGAAAGTTCTGCTGTCTCAACTAAAGAGATGATGAAAGCTTTTTGTAAAAAAAAAAAAAAGTTTTTAATTTTATGGACTGATTCTTATGTAGCACTTTTCTACTCTCCCAGAGTACTCAAAGCACTCTATACCACATTCACAACCATTCTCACAAGCACTGACTCTAAACTGTGTTTTTCCAATGAGATTCACACGCACTCACACGCCGATGGATGCATCGGAGAGCAACATGGGGTTAGTATCTTGCCCAAGGATACTTGGCACACAGACTGGAGGAGCTAAGGATTGAACTGCCAACCTTCCGATCAGTAGGAGACCTGCGCAACCTCCTGAGCTACAGCCACCCTATGAGAGCAATGGTGTCCTTTAATATGGTAAATGGTAAATGGCCTGTATTTGTATATCGCTTTCCTTAGTCCCTAAAGACCCCAAAACACTTTACACATTCAGTCATCCACCCATTCACACACACATTCACACACTGGTGATGGCAGCTTCATTGTAGCCACAGCCACCCTGGGTGCACTGACAGAGGCGATATGTTAGTTTATATGCTGTCATTTGTACAGTGTTGTAGTTCATTACAACGTATTTCATTCACTTACTCTTGCTTTGTATGGAGAGCTGGGGATGCGTCTGTATTTAGAAAAACAACAACATTAGTACAAGCATGCTAAATAACATTTACAAACAAAGGCAGACTCAGTTTTACCTTTTTCGTTCTTTTCATCCAGCACAGGACTGCTGCTAATGCTGCTATAACAAAAAGGCCTCCAATGATCCCTCCTATGCTGGCTCTCAGCTGGTTTAAATTCAGACTCTGAGAACTGTCATTTGGTGGATCTTTAAAAAAGAAAAAAAATCTCTTCAGTTTAAAGACAGAGACAGTAAGGTAACAACTGTTTGCTTTTCCTGTCACATGCCAGCATGTCCTGAGCAACACAGGACAGGGGGTAAATGTGTGTGCTACCACTGTCTCTAGTATGTGCTTATCTTTGTAGTTGTTTTTAGCACGACTCGAGTTTTGTTCATATTACTTTGTCAGTTTACAGGCCAATATATGTTCCTATCTGCAGCTATAGGCACCACCTGTGTGTAGAGAATTAAGGTCTATGATTGTGAATAAAATCAGTAGAAATTAGTTTCCTCTGAAGAGGATCCAGTGTCAGCCTTAGAAGCAAGTTGTAGAACTTGGTCATTTGGGAAGGCTGAGTAAAGCTACTACTCCTTTTTACTGAAAAAATAGCCTGGATCCCTCCCAGGTAACATGTTTCAGGTATATAATGTAAGACCTGCTGCAGACACGGGACATACCGGAGAGATCACTTCCGTGGTATGTTTATTGTGTGTTTTTCAATTATTATAAATTGGGGTCAAAATGAACCAAACTAGTTTCATCATATAAATACAAGACAAATAATTTTATATGAAATTAATTAAAACTAACTAATACCAGAATCAAAAGATGGCGAATAGACTTGGACTGCCTGTTGGACAAAACCTGCAAGCGGTGTTAAAGAAAGGGTTTACACTAAATGTTAACTGTCACTTTGTAAAGATATTAATACTAATCAATTTTTCCTTAGATGACATTAATAACAACTTATAATAATTTGAAAAAATTTAAGTTTTCATCTCACTGTAAAACATTCTTATGGTCTCCATGGACCTCAGCTGTACTTTATGTATGTTAAGTATGTTTATCAGATGTGTAAGGTGAAAAGCTGTCTTCTCTGGTCACTGGCAGGATGTCCCCTTATATCTTAATTTGCTTCAAACATGAAAGAAAACTGCCTCCTCAAATACCTCTTCAAAATCCACAGACAACCTTCAGCTTCAAACCCAGAACCCTCCTGCATAAAGTGGAAGTACTACCCACCCCACCACCATAATGCCTCAGTGGGAACAATAAATACTGACTAAAGTTCCTACAAAAAGACCTCAGCAAAAACATATGAACATGTAGATGTATATGAATGGACTAAGCACATTTTAAACATGTTATGAGTGTACAGTAATACTAAACTCTCTTCCTCTGGACTAGATGAGATCAATCCACCCCTCTGTCTGGAAAATGACTCTAAATTGGACTTTGGAACTTATAAAACTAAAACTGATCAATTATTAAATAGTGTAATATAATTGTAATTTTTTTTTGTTGAATCTAACATGCATCATATTTTATTAGATCATACTTCTTAATTGATATAAAAAATAGTAGCCGAAGCTGTCATAAACATGCTGTAAATGTGTATAGTTAGTATTAATGACTTTGCATCCTTACCTGGTTTAAATAAAGTTGCTCTCTTTCTGTTTCTGCGAGTGCTGATAGTGCAGCTGTAGTCCAGATCAGTCTCACTGTCTGAAACTATCAAAGAGCTGCTGATGTTGTAGAGAAGCTGTTCAGTCAGCTGGACTGTGATTGTCTTGGAAGTTATGCTAGATGAAGAGCTGGTGGACCAGGTAAGTTCAGGTTTAGGGTAGATGCCCTCTGAGCTGCAGGTGATGATGTTTCCTACCTGCTGAATGTTGACTTTTTGGATCGGAGCTGCAAAAGCAGAAAAAACAAACATGTTTTATGTTCACATATTTTACTTTACAAGTTTTTTAAACAGGGGAGTGAAGCTGATATTTAAATATAAATATGACCAAGTTTAACAGGAACAAGGATTTCAATTTTTGTATCTGTGGAAGTTCTATGAGGTGTTTTGAATCAGCTTTTTGTGAGCAGCAGATCTTTTCATGCTGTGTGGAAGCTTTTTTTAAATTATATTAATCCATGTTCCACAACAGAAAGATTTATTATCATGGTTGCTTTTCCCACACATTTTTGAAGCTACCAGGATAAAAAAGGAAAAAGCTCTAATAAATATTAAATTTTATGAACATAAACATTTTACTAGCTTTTCAGTTTGAATATTTAACATAGCGACTGTTTAGTGTTACTGATTTGCATTTTTCCTGTATGTATTTCATCTACAGATGGAGCAATTGTTGACCACTCAGCCTTGAATAAATAACATCACATCCTCATATTCTAATCACAATCCAAGCTAACAATGGCACAAGTACATACAGTATGGTATTCACAGTTTCAGAATATTTCTGTGCAGCGTAAATATTCTGGCACAAGTTAGCAATAGACAAAAACTATAGACAATAGTATGACATTTGTTGGTTTCCGCTGTCAGTTCAACACTGAAATTCTTGAATAAATGTATAGTTTTTGTCTCTTACCATCTATCTTTAGGTTGATAAATGACTCCTTGTTTCCATCAATGGTGCTGGTGTAGCACTTGTATTTGCCTTCATCCTGAACCTCCACCTTTGTCAGCTGCAGTGAGGCGTTTCCTGTGGAGATCTGGTCACTGAAAAGTGAAGTTCTGCCTCTGAAGCACTGGTTCTGACGTTCCAGCTGATCTTTGTTGTGGTAGAATGAGTGGACAATAAGGTCTCCTGCTGATACCTGAATCCAGTGGATGACTACATCACTGCCACCATAGCTACACGGCAACATGCAGCCTTCGTTTAAAATGCAGGAGACTTCAGTATCTGCAACAACAGGCAGAGACACATCATCAAAGTTTAACCCTTCTGGAAGTTAAGAACTAAAAAACGCCCCCTCCTCCACTTTGGAAGTTGCACCTCTGACCACCAACTTTGATGTTAAGGAATTAAAAATCTTTTCTCTCTCTTAAAGCCTCTTATTATTTTTCTGGACCAGGAAATTCTAACCCAATCATGTAGCACCAGTGTGCCATCTTTGATTAAATCATTTTAATGAAATGTCATCTTTTTCTGTGCTGGGCAGAAAACAAAAAAAAGTATGTAAATAATATATTCCCTTTTTTTTAATGGTGATAAAAAATATATTTAAATAGTAGGGGTGCAACAATACTCGTATCAATATTGAACCGTTCGATACGCTGCTTTCGGTTCGGTACGCATATGTATCGAACAATACAATTTTTAAAATTTATTTTATCAACTTTTCTTCTGACGATGCTGTCTGTGTTGACCGCTTAGTGAATCTGCGTTCGACTACTCCGCCTAGGCTGCACTGTTGAGTGCAGATCCACTGAGCGCAGCGCAAGCTAGCAAGACAGAAGCTAAGCTCGTTGCAACATGGCAACTGCCTCAACGCTACCCGAAATTGAACCTCCCCCACCCTCATTCAGATCTGGCGTTTGGAACTGTCTTGTTTTTCATGTGAAGCAAGTGGCTGGCATAGTATACAGGAACATCTGGGCTATGTATAACCTGGAAGTCCCAAGGGAGACGCCCCCTATAGGGTGGTCAAGAATGACCGAGCTAAGATCCTGTGGGATTTCAAGATAGACAAAATGGTGATGGCTAACCCACCGGACATAGTGGTGGTAGACAAGCAGAAGAAGACGGCCGTAGTGATCGATGTACAGCGTCATTCGGTATGAATGACAGATAAATCAGGAAGAAGGAACAGGAGAAGCTGGAGAAGTACCAGTTCAGAGAAGAGCTCGAGAAGATGTGGAAGGTAATGGTGGTCCCAGTTTGACTCTATTATCTTACAGAAGTTATTCCTACTCTACCAAGGGACATTTAAGCTGAAAAATAGCTTTTGTACCTGGTTATTTATTTTAGAGCTTTGCTTTAATTATAAACTTCACACAGTCACAGTGAGGGTTTGTTAAATTTACATTTTATCTTTGTGTATGTTTAATTAAATCCTCACTGCTGACTGTGAGAACAAACTCACTATTGTCAAACATTGTGTAAACCATATCCCTACTTCACTGAATACTGATGATAAAAAAGAAACCAAAAGAGATTTCCCTTACGCACCTACATTGACCCATACACACTTACATTTCCTTCTGTATTAAGCTTTCGCAACCACATAACCTTGATTTGTATTTATACTGGAATACGTAATATGTGTAGAGAACATCTCACTCACCTCCTGTTACATGAGTCCACTGGAAAGTCAGGACCACCAAAAACACGACACAGTTGATCCCAGCCATGATCCTGCTCCATTTCATGCTACACTACCTGAGTGTTCAAAAGGTGAAGAGCGAAGGTAAAATCTGACCCAGCTGGTTTGGTTGCTTACGGCATTCACTGTGAAAAAATTCACACCCTTCATACCATAAATGTTTGAAATATTTTCACAACACAACAACAACTCACAGTATTCATGTAAGAAACTGTTCAAAGAGAAAAGCTGTAAAAAAAAAAAAGAAAAAAAAAGGTTTGAGTAAATAAGAATAAATCAATTTTCTGTCATGGTCTGGGTGGGTACCTGCAGATCTCCAACTGCGGCTCCTCCTCCTTTAGGCGGGGAACGGTTGCCCCTCCCTGGCTGACCACCTGTGGGCAATTATTCCGGCAGCATATAAGACCTGCGCACTCAACCGTTCATCGCCTGAGTATCTGCTATCCCATGTTAGTCAAGTGGAGTGTGATTGCTTTGTCCAGAACCCGTGTGACGACTTACCTGTTTTTCTTGTCCTCAGAGGTCGCTCCTGGAGTGGAGGTCTCGCCTCCCTCATCCCCGCTTTCCTCGACCTGGGCCACCTGCTGCTGGTATGACGTTGCCAACTGGCCCGCCACTCACTTGCCTGCCTCCCCACACCTCGACCGCACCTGGGCCTTCCGCCCCACCTGTCCCCTCCACCTGAAACCAAGTAAGGCAACTCAGTTTAACTGTGGAGGATCGCTGATTGTCTGCTGGATCCCGTTGACTGTGCTCTCCTCTCATTACAGTGCACTTCATAGTCCAGTTTCCACCTCCCCACTGCCTCAGCTGTTCAGCTGTATCCTAGAGTTGTCTAGGTCACTCTTAGTTAACTTAGTTTTTACTGCGCGCCTCTAGTGTGGTGGCGTCGTGTTGTTTTGCTGGTGTATAATTGTGGGGGGAAATAAACCTTTTGTTCACTTACCGTCTCGCTTCCGGTTTGGTTTCTACACTTACCTCGTGCCGCTGGGCCGTGACATTTTCTTGATATTTATTTATAATCCCCTGTGTTAATCCTTGATATTTATAATTGAGTGATCTGTATATATTAATGCTGTTTCTTAAATGTGTAAAATCTGTAACATAATGTATTGTTTGGAGTTTAGTCTGTTACTGTTACTATTTTTACCATTTCTTCTTGGAGCAACTTCAACCCACATAATTTCCTTAGGGGTTAATAAAGTATTCTGACTCTGATTGTTTCAGGATGACCTGCCATTATCCAATCACACATCTGCTTACCTGTATCTTTTGCTCGTTACTCCTCCTCTTCTTTTCTCTTTTTTCTAAACTGAGCACCTGATGGCTTTGAACTTTTCTTGTCCATCTTCCATTGGTTTTAATTTTGCACTCCAGTATGAACACAAATCCCCCAACTTCAGGATCACCACAATTAACCTAATAGACCTACAGCTTAGTTCACAGATTCACTTTGTCTATTTCTGGGATTTCGCACAACCCAGTATTCAGATCGTGAGTACATAATGGGCTTGGATTTACAATATTATGAATTAAATGTGCTCTATTTGGAAGCAGCAGGTCTCCCTCCCCTTTTGACAGGTTGTGTGTGAGACTCTCGCGCTCACTTTTCGCTTATAGAATTTCGAAAAAACATCAGTGCAAATTATAAGTCTGTATCATAATGTCTGGTGTTTTCGTGTTTGCTGGTTTGTTTTTATTTTGTTTTCTCTCCCCCTGTGCGGCAAGCAGGCGTACCTCGCGATCGGAGGGCGCCCTTACTCCTAACAAATGGGTGATAGTAAACCGATTGGTGTCTATGCCATCCCCCAAATGCGCTGGCTGATGTCGGGGCAGCATGAGTACGAGCAACTCTATTTTTTCGAGATGCCCGTGATGCCGCCCTGGGCAACTGCCCATGTTGCTCCTATCAAAAACCACTACTGTACTTAGGCATTGAAAAGGTAAGTCATAGAAATGCCTTTTTCAGTTTAATGTGGAGCATATTATGACTCAGTATAATTTCTAACCCACAGGATAAAATTCAGTTTTAGATTCACCTTTTCTAAATCTGACTGCAGTGTTTAAAGCAGACACTGTATACTGAAAAAGGTCATTTGTACAGGTGTGATACAGGAGGAAGAGAATTCACTCTGAAGTTGTTTTACTCTTTCATAGAAAATACTCAGGCCATGTTTTAGTTATAATATCATTTACTGTAAGATTATTTTCTCAGTATGTGTCACTTCACCACCCCCTGCTGGAGAAAAAAGGTAACCAGGATTTATTCTTAGACATTGTCTATTTTTCATAAAAAATGAACTAAAACTAAATAAAATATAACCAGTAAGCAAAAAAGGAGATATAATCAATAGAATTGTTTTTCATACTTTTCTGTTTTGAAACAATCAGAAAATCACTGGCATAACCAGCAACTTACATTATTGTTAAAACTCTTTCAAGAGCAGATCAAAAGAGCTGCACATTGAGTTTATAATTACAAGATGTACCGAGAGACCAGACAATCTAATATGTGTTCACAAGAATCACATCCTGCTGTCCAGATGTTTCAGGTTTCTGTACTTTGTTTGTATTTTGCCCAACCCATCCTTTTTCATTCCTTTGCATTAATATGCTTAGCTGGATAAGTGTTATACTTTGAAAAATATTAAATAAATATTTTATATACATCTTGTTTTAAAAAAAGAAAGCAATAATAAAAAAAACAACAAGCAATCTTTTCCTGTTTTTGGGCTCTCTCAATTACAAACCCACAGAATCTTCCAACATCTCCACCATCATGGAAAAAAACAAAGAGCTGTCAAAGGACGTCAAGAACAAGATTGTAGACCTGCAGAAGCCTAGGATGAGCTACACACAGATACATGAAATACATTTCAACTGCAATTTCTATTTCCTTGCACCATAGTTACAAAAAAGAAAAACATAATAAATAACTACAAGTTTGTTACTAAACTCAAGTTTTTCATTTACTTTTTGCACAGAAAAATCGAGCTGCCTCTTTTTCCTTCTTCTTTATTGTTCAAGCTTCACAATCCAGGAAACAGCAGGGATGGATATTGAATATGTATATGTATGAATATGTATGTAAGTTGGTTTTGCAAGTCTGCATGAGGACATGAGATGGGGAGAGAGAAAATCATGATGTATGTCATGAGCTGGAGTCTGCTAGTGAAAAAATCTCTTTTTGTGGTGTAGAAAATAGGAAGAACAGAGTCTCACAGTTTGTGTTGTTGGCAGAATGTGTCAGTAACAGCTCAGAATCACTTATTTGTAATTATTCATCTATGGACGTTCCTGCTTCATTGTTTGTTGTATGTGAGCCAAAATTATTTTAGTTTCCAACTGGTCGGTTTTTGCCTTCATGCGGTCACAAAGAAACTGGAACCAGTCTGTCCGTAGGTGCTGGAAGATAAAATGTTTTCTCTGGAATTCATTAAAAGCTTCTGAAAGCCATTTATGTCTTTATGTCCAGATCAGATGTTAGGGAAGTTTTTTGTTTCCACTTGTCTTAACTGAAATTGTTACCTGACAAACTCTGTTCATTGGAATTTGGCTGGTTGGTGTCAGATGTTGACCTTAAAAACAGCATCAAAAACACATTATATATTAAAAACATATATTTAGCACAGAAAAATATCCTGCTGCAGACCAAAATAAGCCATAACATCAGTCAGCATTTTCTTATTTTGACTTCCTGTTCTACCTTTACAGAACTTTCCGAATCTTGGATCTTCTCGAACTTCAGTCTGGGACAGAAGTTAAATGAGTCTTTTTGTAAAAACTAAATAAATAAATGTTGTAATTTTATAGTCACAATAGTGCCATATTATGTCTAACATATTAGTTCATATGCTGTCATTCACATAGTGCATTAAATGCATTTTCTGCACTTTGGTCTGGTCTGACTGCATCAAATTCAAAAAAAAAAAAAAAAAGAATCTAAGCCACAATTCAATTTTACCTTTTGCATGTGCAGTACAGTATCAGGCATACTAATGCTGCACAGCAAAGAATCGCTGCGATGGCTCCCACGCGGGTTGAATGCGTCAGATTAGGGTCCTTTGGTGCTTTTTGAGGTTTAAAAAAACTCTTCAGTTTTATGGCGCTTAAATTTTACATTAAATAGATTAAATAAATTTGCAAACAGCTTTTGACATTTAAACTTATGGTGCCTCACCTCTATCTGCCGCCATCATTATAACACTCTCAGACACTTTTGTCTCCTCAGCATCACTGAGTTCACAGGTGTATATCCCCCCATGATCTGCAGTAAGGTCCTGTAATGTGAGGCTGCCTGACTCTGAGACATGCTTCACATGCTGCTCCCACCCTGCATAGACTGTGTAGGAGATGTCAGCCCCACTCCTGGTCACAATGGACTGACTGTGGTTGAATCTCCAAATGAGGTATGAGAAGGAAGTATCAGAGGGAGGGCAGAGGATTGTTGTTTGTTTGTCAGTGTTTGACCAAACAAGAAAAACTGGAATAATAAAACAGAAACATTGATTAAGAAATAAGTAAACACTTTAGATAACTTTGTTATAAGTGTGTTTGTTCGAAGTGGGAGACTGACAGATTGGTGATGTGGCTCTTTTCCATTATTCCCTAATCAATGTGATTTGATGCGACTCAAATCAGCTTGGCTCCTTTACAATTGAGTACCACATCAGTGTGGCTGGAGTCATCATAGCAAGGTGGCCTGAAGGTCTTGTGATGTTATTTGTTTGCGACACACAGACAACAACATCGGAGGCATCAAAGCCCCGGTATACCAGCTTTTGTCAGACTCAGGCTGATGGTAGAGAGCCAGAGAAGGCAACGTGTGGCAGTGTTGGTTTTTGTACAGCTTGTTGTGGGGTATCAAAAACAGCATGATTGATTCTTGTGAAGGAGCAGCTCTCATTGAGTGAAACCATTGCTTGGCCAGTCGGTGGCATGCACCTAATGGAAAAACCCTAGAAACCGAGTCAAGTTGAGTCAATCTAAGTAGCTACTAGTGGTAAAGGGCTAGTAGCTACTTAGATTGGGGTTATTATAGCAGAGTAATCTGTGAGTAATGACTGACAGGCTAAAATTACACATAAATGAGTTTCCTCTGCACATCTGGACTCAGCCTTAGAGAGGGAGTGTTGAGCTTGCTAATGTGGGAGGGGCTCAGTTTCGAGCTACTACTCCTTTTCACTGAAAGGATCCAGATAAGGTGATACAGGCACCTGAATAAGATGCCTGCAGGACCCCTTCACAGTGAGGTTTTTCAGCCATGTAATGTATTTTAGGCCTGGGGACAGAACCAGTACACACCGGAGAGATTACATCTCCAGGTTGTGTTTATTATGTCTTTATTTCTATTATAATATATTGGATAATATCTACAAAAATGTTCTGATTGGTATAATTTATAAATACAACATCAGTAGTTTTTATTTGAAATTACAAAAAATTTAGTGATACCAGAACCAAAGGATGTTAGATGGACTGAAGTAATAATGTGAACCGAACATTGGATAAAACCTGGTTAACAAAAATATGCAAATTAATTATGACTTAATTATGACTTTACAAAAATAATAATATTAATATAATTAAGAGGACATTTTTTCTTTTAGAAGAAGACGGTTTGCTTTTTGTAACATTTTGCCATCATGATCGTTTCTCACAATACATTATTATTGTGGTCTCCAGGGATGTGTTAAATATGTCCCTTTAAATATGAATTTGTTGAAAAGTGAAAGAAGACTACCTCTTCAAACACCTGAAAACTCACATAACCTATGGAGTAACTGCCAGAACTCTCCTGCTAAGAAGTGGAGGTACCAACCACTGCACAAGCATAATAGTAGGAACTATTAGTACTGACTGGGTTCAGACAAGTAGGCCCACAATGCAACACAAAACAAGACATAACTTTAAGAAAGAAACTTCACATATAGTTGTACATGAACAGGATAGGCATATTTGCATGTTGCATTAAACCACACGGATATGCTTCTACAACAGGACCTCCCATCTTTTCACTCTAATCAACCAAATTTAGGTATGAAAGAAAACCTTTTTAAAGCCTATGGTCCAATTTGCACAGAATAGAACAAAGACAACACCATCACCGGTTCATCACAAGGTTTGAGAGGGTGGATTTGGTGGGTTTCTTAACCTAAAGACCTCGATCCAGATTCACGGTGCTGGATTATAAAATTTACTTGACTATGTTGTTGCAGCTTTAACTCACACTCCTTTGGGAAAATGACTCTAAATGGAACTTTTATGACAGGTTAAACTGATTTTTATTTCTAATGTCATTTTAATACTTTTTAGGTTAATTTAATATGTATCAAAGTTTATTAGATGATATGTCTTTAATACAAAAAGAAACTAAAGATCCTGTACATGCTTACCTCGTTTAAATAAAGTTGCTCTCTTTTTGTTTCTGTGAGTGCTGATGGTGCAGCTGTAGTCCTGATCGGTCTCACTGTCTGAAACAATCAAAGAACTGCTGATGTTGTAAAGAAGCTGTTCAGTCAGCTGGACTGTGGTGTTCTTGGATGAAGGGCTGGTGGACCAGGCGAGTTCAGGTTTAGGGTAGATCCCCTCTGAGCTGCAGGTGATGATGTTTTCTGCCTGCTGAATGTTGACTTTTTTGACAGGAGCTGCAAAAGAAAGAAAGGGAGCAGGTGTTTTGTTTACATATTTTAGGTCTACTTCATTGATTTTAAAACAAATTTTGTGACACATATTTATACAAAAATATGAGAAAGTTTTACAACAACAAAGATTTATTTTGTTAACCTATTAAAATTCTGTGAAGCATTTTGAATCAACCTTTAAGTGGAAAATCTCTGTGTACAAAATTATAACTGTCTCACATTTTCAGTAAATAAAAATAGAAAACAAAAACATACCAGAGAAAAATTTCTTGAATGAATACATTTTATGTGACTCTTACCATTTATCTTTAGGTTAATAAATGATTCTTGGTTTCCTCTGTCAGTGCTGGTGTAGCACTTGTATCTTCCTTCATCCTGAACCTCCACCTTTGTCAGCTGCAGTGAGGCGTTTCCTGCGGAGATCTGGTCCTTGAACAGTGACGTCCTGCCTCTGAAGCGCTGGTTCTGACGTTCAAGCTGATCTTTGTTGTGGTAGAATGAGTGGACAGTAATGTCTCCTGCT
Source organism: Pundamilia nyererei (assembly GCF_000239375.1). NCBI lineage: Eukaryota > Metazoa > Chordata > Actinopteri > Cichliformes > Cichlidae > Pundamilia > Pundamilia nyererei. The sequence continues at coordinate 304,354 of NW_005187772.1, read as the reverse complement.
GATACCTGATGCCAGTGGATGACTACATCACTGCCACCATAGCTACACGGCAACATGCATCTCTCTATGAAAACGCAGGAGACTTCAGTATCTGCAACAACAGGTAGAGACACATGATCAAAGTCATGAATCAGAGGTTTTGTGTTTGTGTACTTGAGTTGTTTCTGTTTGGGTTTTCCTTCATTATAGAGTTAGAAGTTTTGATTCTTTTAGTTCAATTTGGATGAATTCAATTTTTTTTATTATTCTACTGAGGCTGTTGTGTGTTTATAGAGTTTTAGGTTCCAGTTTATATATTTTACTTTTTACCCTGTCTGTCTGATCCTCTGTCACATTCTTTCTGTGTCAGTCACGGTTCCCTTATTATTATTACTTTGTGTTTGTTTATTTTTTTTGTATTGTACTGTATCAAGAGAAGAAAACGAGAAATAATAAAACACAGGTGCTCGACTGGAATGTAGTCTCGGTCTGCACCACAAACTGTTAAACTATCAGGAAGCTCTTTCTAAACTTGCTCATTAGATTTAAAAGATGTTTCCTGAACTTTGACCTGAATCTCAGAATTACAGAAATACATTTGCTGACATATAAATTCATGTTAATGTAAATTATTAATTATAATATATTATAATATAATTATCTAGAGTACAAATGAAAAATTGTTTAAATAAAAATTTTTCACTAATGAAGGAAAAATGTTTTCAAAACAGGGCCTTCCTGTAAAGTCATATATCATTCATATCAAAGACGACTGTGTGGATGAATTTTTCAGTTATTTCAAAAGAACTCTAACAGACTCCATTCAGGCTTAAACACCTGAAGACCTGAAGTACAAGGTTATGAAAATAGGACACTGCTACCATGAGAGCAGAATTTAACAAAACTACATCTGATAAATGAGAATCTAAAAATATCCACAATAATAATTACTGATGACCACACACCTCAAACATAAATTTGTCACATCTGCATAAATCTTTAACGTTATGAGAAATAAAATCATGTATAACGAGATAATTGTTATACTTTGTGGTTACATACACTTTGATTTGCTATAATTTATCCAACCAAATGAAGCAGTTATTTTGACATTTATCCTGACATGTGATTTTCTTAAACTTTACAGATAAAGTTAGAGTAAAAGGTGGATATATTTAAATTTGTTTTATTTTTATTTTTTTTAAAAGTGCCACTAAGAACAATTTTGCTTCTGTGCATCCAAACAATGTATAAACCTTATTCACATTTCATGATAAATAGTTTTTGACATTGTTGCCTCCACTCCCACACGCTGGATGTGTTCAGTTTCATTCCGTCTCCAACCCAGTGCCTACAGCAGGGTGCAAAATGCTAGCAAGCAGGCATACATGGACTGCTATGACCAAGTGGCCAGCAGAGTGTCCAGGAACATCTGTGCCACGTATGCCCTGGAGGTACAAATGTTACACCGACCCTAGGGTGGTTAAGAAAGACCGAGCTAAGATCAGAGGGACTTCCAGATACAGATGGATAAAAGGGTGGCGGCTAACCAACCAGACATAGTAGTAGTGGGCAAACAGAGTAAGACGGCCGTAGTGATAGATTTAGAGATACTGAGTGATGGCAGCATCAGGGAGAATGAACATTCTGGCCATTTTGATCATTTTCTAGCTTCATGTTATTCATGTCATACTAATTTTTTGGGCTGCCCCTCAGTTTATCATCAAAGAAAGATTAAAAAAAAGAAAGAAAGAGCTTCCCTAAGATGTAAACACCATATCCATATACCAGAGGATGCTGCAGAAAGAGTAAAACAGGAAATGAGAAAAAGTAATTTATTTGTAGCGCTATTATACTATACTATCAATAACAAACTGATACATAGACTAGTAATA
>NW_005187772.1:301121-302127 GCF_000239375.1 Pundamilia nyererei | reverse complement strand
TCAGAGAAACAGCTGTTTGCTGACTCATCAACAAGAAATATTCATGCAGGAATCCATCCTAACAGGTTGTCTTACAATCCTTTAAAGGTCTCTAAACTTTAAGGACAGATTTACTTCACAATAACCATGTAAACCACAATTTATTAGGATATCTTGCAGTCACAGTTTGACTCCTGTTACCGTACAGAAAGTTGTAAATACTTCAGTTTTCCTTTGATTATAAACTCATCTTTGTGTATGTTTAATTAAATTAAACTCACTATTGTGCAACCAAACATTGTGTGAACCATATTCCTACTTCACTGATTAATGATCACATTAAAAAAGAGGTTTCTTGCTGTACCTGTCATTTCTGAGATTTATACCTGAGCTTTAAGTTTGACTCAGTCTCTCTCTTCAGTACCTCCTATATTTGGTTTGTAAACATCATAACTGTGATTTGTATTCACAATAGATTCAAGTAATAAGTGCAGTGAAGCTTTTACTCACCTGCTTTTACAAAAGTCCACTGAAAAGTCAGGACCACCAAAAACACGACACACTTGATCCCAGCCATTGTCCTGCTGTTTCATGGTACACGATCTGAGTGTTTGTGAGTAAATACATCTACATGACGTCACATGACATCTGACCCAGCTGGTTTGCTGCTTACAGCAGCTTAGCATATTCACTGTGACGATAATCACACCCTTCATCTGAATGTCTGAAATACTTTTTTTGTGACACACTGAGGAACAAGTTAATCATAAACTGCTCACAGTATTCATGTAATTAACTTCTTAACACAGAGTTCAACTGTCCAACCAGAAAATTTGTGAATGACAAAGAATAAAAAGAACCCAAAATACTTCTATAATATTTCACTGACACTGTGTGATGTGTGTGGCAGGACTACATAGTGCAGAAAAATGTTTCTGTTGTGGTTTACTCTGAATATTTTCTCTGACTGGATAATTGTGGATGGTAGCCTTGGTCTGGCCTTGGACTTAGCCTGGGTTCTTTTGCT
>NW_005187772.1:297222-300290 GCF_000239375.1 Pundamilia nyererei | reverse complement strand
CACATGATCTTCTCTTTGCTTTGAGCCCTGGCTCGTACAAACACAGATTTGTGGATTAACCAAACAAGATTCTTATGGGACAAGTGAAAACACTGTTTTCATCCGACTGTCATTTTTGATTGATTATATTGCCCAACTGTATGAAGAATACAGTAAGAGTCTAAATGCCACATAAACACAAGCACAAGAATGAGCACTTATTTTGATGTTAAAATGTCTAAAATAATGAACAGTGTCAACTTAAAAACAAAACAAAACACAAAGTCAAGAAAGTCAAGAACCAAAATCAATCAAAAAAGACAAAAAACACACAGGTTCTTCCAGCAGCTCATCTGGTTACAAAAGCTGCAAAAAATAATCGTCTGCAAAGGGAGTCTGATATAATATTTGCTGCAGGTAAATTTGCTAACATTCACCTCAGTTGATTAAGGTAAGGACATGAGGAGGAAACAGTGGGAGCTGTGTGAGGCTACTAAAGGCAGTGGATCCCTCAGCAGCTGGATTACAAGGAGCACAGGTAACATACGTGTACCAGTTGTTTCAGAGGTATTCAAGTATAAAATAATAATAAACATATTTGGAAAGTTTTGGTTCTATAGCGTTGTTTTGTTATAACTTTATTATGAATTAAGTGCAAGAGTTGTTAAGTGTGGATAATTAAATAACAGATTAATGCAATAGCAAATTGTGCCTTATTCTCCGTTGGACAGCAAATGGAGAGTGTTGACGAGCTGGAAGGAGGAAGAGAGGCAAAGAGTCACAAGTAGAGCCTTGTTTATTTCTCAGTTTGTTGCCTTATGATTCCAAGTGCTGTCTCAGATCAACACAGCTCTGCCCTCAGCACTATCAGCAGCAGGAACAGCAGGAGCAACAGCAACATTGCACCCCATCAGGTAAAACATAGGTTAGGTTTGTGCTGCACTGTTGCTACCTGACGACAATGATATAGTATGATGCGATTGCATATTAGATTCTTGATGAATGTATGTCTTTCTTTGCCTTTAGACAATAATTCTGATGGCAAACCGGACAGGCGACAAAAAGATGAATGTGTGTTGTTGTTATTCAGCCTGGTTCTATATGCCCCTTTTTAACTTTGAGCACCGCCCCTTTAAACATCTCTGCACGGCCCTGGGTACGTGCACGTTTCAGTTTTTGATGGCTCCAAGTCACTGATTTGAAGGTCGTCATCAGCAGGTTTTTCACTTATGAAAGTTTGTGCTTTACTGAGCAGAGAGCCAAAACTCAGCAGAGTTCAGAGGGATCGACGTCTTCACTGCAGTCACAGAACTACACACCGGACCAAAGCAGTGCGTTTACCGGGGCGTGCTTGGATGGTTTTAGAGCTTCCATTTCCTATTAGCTGAAGTTTAGCACTGTCAATAATATTAAAAAAATTAATTATAATGAATACAGTTGTTCAAACAAAGAGAAATCTTCTACAGTCCAAAATAAACACCACATCAATCTGAATTTGCCTCATCTTACATAATTTCCTTAGAAATTAATAAAATATTCTGTCATGCATGTTGTTGAACGATGCTTCACTCTGACACACTATTAAAACATTTTTGACTAAACAGCAGTTACATTAGACTGATTATAGACATCTGGTTGTATCTTCATAATCATACTGTTTTCAAACAAGTTCATTTTTTGGTGTAGTTCATACAAGATTTACTCACGTATCCTTTTTGCTGTCTCTTCGTTGTTGTTCTCGATGCTCTGGGGCAGTGATTATGAAAGTGTGTAGCGCACCCCACAGGTTGGGCGCAGAGTTCTGACAGGTGGGGGGCATTTTACCTGGCAGAAGCGTCATGCGGAACAAATGTTTAACATTGGATTCACGTTTACGGCGGAAAAAAAAAAATTGTGTCAGTTACATTAAAATTGCACATCCGCTGAAAAGCTGCAGCCGCGTGTTTAAGTGAACATTTATTTATTTATATTGCTTTTTTAAAGAATTGGTGCAGACTAATGAAGCAGTCTAGTGATAAAAGTTATAAATAGTTATTTGAAATGAAAGTTGTGTGTTTAAAACAAAAATTACTGAAGGATTTATTGTGAATGAATTTACTATCTAAATAAAGTTGCAGCTAGGCTTTTCTGTCCATCTGTTTGGTTTTGATGGGGTGTGAAAATATTTATTCCTGCAATGTGGGGACTGATGTAAAAACTTTGAGAACCACTGTTCTAAGGAATCGGGTCCAGGAAACATCATAATCAGTTGAAATGACTTGAACAAAATGAATTGCAAAGTGATGAAAAAAAAAGTCATTTACCTCTTCCTCGTCCATACATCTTAACGACCACTGCTGCTAGTAGTTTAAACATAATAGCAACAAACAAAGTTGCTACAATAACGGCGAAAAATTCTAAAACTGAAAGAAACAGAAAGAGGCATTTAGCTCCAATCTCTCAGGATGGATGGATTTTAAAAAAACAAAAAACAAAAACAGTCCCATAAAAAACCAAATCAAATAAAAAAACATAAGTTTCTTTGTCTGTACGTCGTGGTTCTTGTTTCTTTGAGGAATTGAGTCCAGAAAACATCATAATCAATAGAATTTCAAAATAAATTTCAGGGAAGTAAAGTGAGATTGTTTACCTTTTTTGTATGTATAAATTATGAAGGCTACTGCTGCTGCTATAATGACAGTGACTACAATGACTCTTCTTAAACTAGATCCTGAGGTACCTGAAACAGAAAGAAACAGAGTCAGCTTAAATGTCTTTTGGTTTTAACTTCTTCATGACCTGAATTAGAGAAGTGGAAAAAAATGAATTTAATTGATGAATTGATAGGAAAAAAAAATAGGTCCACATAAAGTGAGACACTCTGGACAGGGCCAGAGGTTTTGTTCAAAATTATTAAATAATTTACTTTGTAGTTTTAGAAGAGATTTGAAGTCAGAGAGAAAGGCATGGGAGTGAGAACCGTTTTCCTGACTGCAACAAGAGTCTTATATTTTAGAAATATGCACCAGAAAAAAATAAAGATTTATTCCCTTGCCCATCACATCAGGATGTAGTCTAATTCAGTACAACAGCAGCAATCATTCATATAT
>NW_005187772.1:292113-297182 GCF_000239375.1 Pundamilia nyererei | reverse complement strand
AACCATTTAAGTGTGAGAAAAAGCTACCTTACCTTTATGAATCATCACAGATCTGAGACTTATTGTTGTCTCTTCAGCATCATTCACTTCACATGTGTAGATTCCCTCCTGATCTGCAGATATGTCCTGTAGTGTGAGGCTGCCTGACTCTGAAAGCTTCTTCACATGCTGCTTCCATTTCTCTGAGACTGTGTAGTTTGTGACAGTCCCATTCAGGATGAGCTGACTGTGGTTGAATCTCCAAATGAGATTTGAGAGTGTAATGTTTGATGGACTGCATGGGATTGTGTTCTCATACTCAAGAACATCTTGAGAAGCTGAAATATTATTACAAAACACACAAAATTTATATTTATGAAAGCACATTATGAAACTTTCCAATCTAAAAATTATGCAGATTTACTGTACATATGAATTATCATTTTTCAGTGATCTTCAACTGAAAAACTGAATCTGTTTAATAACAAATTTCCACTTAAAGCATTAGTTGCATTCATCACTGCTTACGCATTTTCAGAAAAGCTACACTCTTCCTGTTTCTGCGAGTGCTGACGGTGCAGCTGAAGTTCAGATCGTGATCACTGCCTGAAAGGATCAGAGAGCTGCTGATGTTGTAAAGCTGCTGTTCAGTCTGGTTGACTGTGGTGGTGTTTTTGAAAGTCAGACTGGATGGAGGGCTGGTGGACCAGGTGAGTTCAGGCTTTGGATAGATCCCCTCTGACCTGCAGGTGATCCCGTTTTCTCCCTGGTAAACGTCGACTTTATGGACTGGAGCTTCAAGAAAGGAAAAGAAAATTGTATTCTTTTGCTAACGTTATGGAGGGATTTGGACTAAAGCAGTTTAAAAGGGAGGGACAGGTATTTGTACAGAATGAAGTAATATAGTGAAATAATATAGTTAATGAACTATTGGAAGCAGAACATCTTTCCATGTTGAGACTAGTAACTGGCTACAAACTCTAATAAATATTGTGTTTCATGTTTTTTGAATAGAAATCTCTTTACTGTTCTTAGTTTGAACATTTCACATACTCACAGCTATTTAGAGTTTTTGTAGTGTGTGAATAAGGTTTACATCTCCTGGTCAGGTATGTTATCTACATATATACGACTACTGTTGACCACTAACACAGTAAATAACTTTACACTCTTGCTTTCTAATCATAACACAGAGTTACAAATGTAAAACTTTATTCAGTGGAAAACAGAATAGACAAATAAGTATAACAACTTAAAACTGAATTACTAAATAAATGTATCTTTTTTGTCTCATACCATCTGCCTTTAGGTTGATAAATGACTCCATGTTTCCATTGATGGTGCTGGTGTAGCATCTATATCTGCCCTCATCCTGAGGCTTCACTCCTGTCAGCAGGACTGAGGCGTTTCCTCTGGAGATCTGGTCCTTGAAGGTTGATGCTCTGCCTTTGAAGCGCTGGGCCGAGTTTCCTGGCTGGTCTTGATTGTGGAAGAATGAGTGAACGGGAAGATTTCCTGCTGACACCTGATGCCAGTGAATGACTACATCAGCACCCTCATAGCTGCATGGCAATGTGCAGTTCTCCATATAAACACAGGACACTTCAGTATCTGAAACAACCAGAAGATAGACATCAAAAAAGTTCAGCTTACTAGAAGTCACTTTTTTTTTCAGCTTCTTTGATCAACCATGATGAGGTTTGTCCTGAGTGGAGTCTGTCCTGTTAAACCTCTGTACAGTCTTGGCTGCTGTGCCGCAGCTCAGTTTCAGGGTGTTGGCAACATGCTTTTAGCCTAGGCCTCTTTATGCAGAGATTCAATTCTTTTTTTCAGATCCTCAGTGCATTCTTTGCTATGATGTGTCAGGTTAAACTTCCAGTGGCCAGTCTGAGAGAGTGTGAGAGCAATTACACCAAATTCAACACACCTGTCCCCGATTTACACCTGAGACCTTGTAAACTAACGTGTCACATGACACCAGGGAGGTAAAATAGCTAAATGGGAATAATTTGGTCACTTAGGGGTGTACTCACTTTGGTTACCAGCGGTTTAGACATTAATGGCTGTATGTTGAGTTATTTTGAGAAATTTGCACTGTTATACAAGCTGTACACTGACTACTTTACATTGTATTAAAGTGTCATATCTTCATTATTGTCCCATGAAAAGATAGAATAAAATATTTACAAAAATGTGAGGAGGGTGTGCTCACTTTTGAGAGATAGTGTATGTTATTTTGCCCAGTCTCTTTCTCATTGTTGAATCAAAAACTCTGACATTGACTGAGATTACTGACGCCTGCTGTTCTTTAAAGTTGTTCTGGGTTCTTTTGTGACCTCCTGGATCTTTGTCTAATATCAAGATTTGCTTGATGAAACATGTAAGTGTGATACGCAAAATACTAGCAAATCAGGAAGGGGGCAAACACTTTTTCACTACTGTATATGCTCTGGTAGAGGACTGAAAGGTTAAAGACCACCCACAGGGCAACTGGGGTGTTCATACGGATCAGTTGGCTGCGGTTGTGAGGTCTCAGAATCTGCTATGTGAGCAAAAAGAGTGACAAGACCACAGAATCGACGGCTAATAACATCCCGGAGAAGCTCGCAGCTATTAACGGGAGACTGAGAGACCAGTGTCGGAGTGTTAAAAAACAGCTTGAAATTCTCAATTACCATCAAAACCCAGCTACCCCTTCGGCGCCAGCTCCAGGCTGGAGCCGAACAACAACACCCTGATAACGACTGTGTTTAGTCTGTTCCTTCCCATTCCATGCAAGGCCACCAGGGTTGGCTGGAAGACTGTTTACTTAGCCTGGCAGGGCGAAGGACACTGTCTCAGCTGAACTATGGACACGCACACACATACATATACTGATACTGATAAGCACTCACTGACGCATCACCCTCCCTACCCCGGATCCAACGCCACCTCCAACGCTTACCTCCCCCATGATGTGGACATCGGGTCAGCTGGAGGCGCAGTCGAAAGATTGTAGCGGTCCCAGATCAGATGTACACACTGGAACTCTTTCCCATGTTGCTTGTCTGTGTTTATTGTGCTATGGTGTGTTGATATCTGTGCATTCCTGTATTATCCTTTTGTGTTACACATTTTGTTTCTTTTGTTTTTTTCTTCGCTACCTAGCCTGACCTGTCTCCCCACAATGTGATGTTTGTATTGTATGTACGGTCGGCAAGGTCTGTCATCTCGGTTGTGGGCAAAAGACCTGCAACTGACAAATAAAGGCTATCTCTCATCATACATAGTGTAAAGTGGAAATGAGTTTTTCTGTGGAGGATGTCAAATGAAAAAAGTTAAGGTAAGGTAAGAAAACGGTAACGTATTTGCAGTGGTATTAACAGCAAATTTAAGTTATATCTGGTACAATAGTGTCTAATGGTGTTATTGTTACTATTGTTAGATTAATGTAAAGCTAAAGGAATCACAAAGTACTTTTTAATTTTACATGATTTTGATTAATGACAAACAAACATACCTGATACATCACACATGCATGTTTTAAAGGCTCCAGATTGAGACATAATAACATATTTTAAATAAAGTCATGCAAAGAAACATGAAAATGAAAAAAAGACATCTTTGAAGAAAGAAGACACAACACTGTGAAGTATGTTGTCAGAGATTTCAAATCTCAGACAGTGACAGCTGTTTGCTGACTCGTCAACAAGAAAATATTCCAAGGTTTTATTTTTAGCGATATGCAGGAATCCATCCTAACAGGTTTTCTTACAATCCTTTAAAGGTCTCTAAAGTTTAAGAACAGATTTACTTCATGTAAACCACAATTCATTAGGATATCTTACAGTCACAGTTTGACTCTATAATCTTACAGACAGTTATGCATACTACAGTTTTCTTTTAATTATAAACTTCACACAATTAAAGTCACTTTTTTTATTTCTATTTTGCTTCTGTGTATGTTTAATTAAATCTCACTAATGTACAGTCAAATATTGTGTAAACCATATTCCTACTTCACTGAATAATGATGATAAAAAAAAGAAGAAAACAAAAAACAGGTTTCTCTACACACCAATAATTTCTGAGATTTAGATCTGAGAGTTTTGCCCTGAGAGCTTTTAAGTTTGACTCAGAGTCGCTGAGTTGTTTGGTTTTCTAAACCACATGTCCATGATTTATACTGGAATATACTGGAATAAGGTAGCATGTGTAGAGAACATCTCACTCACCTCCTCTTGCTTGAGTCCACTGGAAAATCAGGACCATCAAAAACACGACACATTTGATCCCAGCCATGATCCTCCTATGTTTCAAGCTACGTTAGTGTTCAAAAAGTAAACAGCGATGGTGAAATCTGACCCAGCTTGTTTGGTTGCTAACAGCAGGTTAGCATATTCACTGTGAAAAATGTCACACCCTTCATCTATACTTTTTTGTGAAACACTAAGGGAAAGTTAATCACCAACGAGAACAAAAAAAAAAGAAATATTTCTGTAATATTTCACAGATACTGTCTAAGGCTTGGTGAGTGTTTGGCAGAACGTCATGGTGCAGAAAACAGACATTTTCATTCATATTGTGGAGGTGATGTTAGCCTTGGTCTTGGCCTGGGTTCTCCTGACCAGGTGCTGAAGAGGTAAGTCATAGAAATGCCTTTTTCAGTTTAATGCGGAGCACGTTACTGACTCGGTATAATGTCTAACCTGTAGGATAAAACCCTTCTTGTCTAAATCTGACTGCAGTGCTTTAAAGCAAACACTGGATACTGAAAACGGTCATTTGTACAACTGTGATACAGGAGGAAGAGAATTCCCTCTGAGGTTGTTTTAGTCCTTCATTGAAAATAGTCAGGCCATGTTTTAGTTGTCATTTTGTACTGTAAGATTTACATTATTTCAAAACACTTTCACAGACTAATATCAGAGATCATTTTATCAGATTGTGAAAAAGTTTCACTTTCTCCCTGGTGGAGAACAAAAGGTAACAGTGATTTATTCTTAGACATTCTTTATTTTTTATTTTAAAAAAATGAACTAAAACTTAAGAAATTATAACCAATAAATGACAAAGAAGATCTAATCTAATTAAATGTTTCTCATACTTTT
>NW_005187772.1:287239-291587 GCF_000239375.1 Pundamilia nyererei | reverse complement strand
CTCTCCAGTGGAGAACATCAGAATATTTCAGCTCCACGTTTCAGTGCATCAAATGAAAACTCTAATGTGTCATTTGCAAGTTTTCACAGCCTCGGCATTATGGGAAATGATAAGAGCATTTAAATGATGACATGTAAAGAAAAACTATACAGCCTGAGTTGAGACTGCAGTTTTGGGTTTACAGTGAACTCTATCAGCTGGTTGTAGAACAAGTACTGCTGCCTGATGTTTGCCACCTAGTTTTCTAAGAAAGCGTGCTTACATGTAGCTGTCATTACGCAAGTGTGCAGGAATGTTTCTGCCTCCGTGCCCACGCACTCTGAACTGAGAGGTTTCACCAATAAGCACCATGAACTGTTCTCTGCTTATTTCACCTCCACTGGTCATTGAATACCTTCCATTGTTCATCCTGTAATAAGAAATACAATCACACAGGCCAGAATCAGACCTCTGTGTCCTATGAACATGGGGACATGGCATCTGCTACTCTTTCACTCTTTTCAGTAAGATTAAATGTTTTAGCTGCTGTTGGCAACGTGTCAGGTTAGATTTTCTTTCCTGATTAGGATGTCACCAGAAACTCAGGAATTTGCATCAGTAGAACTAAACAGTTGGCACACTTCTTACATGAGCATAAGCGTGTCATGTTTGCTATTGCAAACATTTAGCCTATGAAAAAAACAAACAAACTGATTCACATCTGTCTCAAGCAAAAGAGTAAGGTGTATTTCAGGTTAACATATGAAGATAATACTTTGGATGTTTTTAATTATTTTGAACCTTAACCTTTTGTTGAGTCAAAAGGTCGGGTTGAGTCAAACGATGATTTAATGATCACACACGTGGGAGATGGACACTGATGCAGACAGCCTCAAATCTCAAAGTGGTGGAGCATTGCTCAAACTCTTATAGCCTCTGGTTCTCCCATCTTATCATAAAAGCCTAAACATTCACATTCTTTCTCTCCCACGGCGCCTAAGCTACGACCTTGGCTCCCTGTTTATCTGCTCCTGCTGAGATGGGGCAGAAAACTCCAGCATGTTCTATTCTCTTCTAATCAGACAAATAAGGCGATGACTTTCTGCGAACAGTATTCCTTATAACTCAACAGTATAATGCATCATAAACAATATCATTCATTCACAATAAATCAGCAGTCTAATGCAATGCAAATCAGTTTAAATACTGCAATAATTATCACCTTCTTCTAATTCAGGAGAATAATGCAAACTAAAACTACATAATAATTCACAATCTTTATTTCGGGGTCTAACATGGCATAAAATAATATCATAATTTTACAAGGCTTACTATGAATTCTTTGAATAGATGTGGATGTCAGCCTGCTAGCTACTAAACTGCAGTAGTTCCTCCCTCAACTACATTTTGGAGTAATTCTGTGTTTGTGTGTGTTACTGTGTTCGTCTTTTACAGAAGAAATGTACAGATGTTGCTTCTTGCAGGGACCATCTTCAGCTGCTAAATATACACTGAAAAAATTATTGTTCTTAATATTTTAGTCAAGTTGTTTATTTAGTTTTTATTTCTCACACATTATACACACACAGCAGTCACTTCAGAGATGGCAGCATTTGAAAAGACAAACAAATAAACTTATGAGTTACTGATGCTCCTCGGGTCTCTCACCCACCTGTTATTTTTGGCTGCCTTTTCCAGACACAGCAGGTGAGATTCTGCCATAGTGGCAATGTAACACATGTAATATGACTGAGGCCAGTGTGTTGATTCCTCTGTTACCATTAAAGATTCAATATTTGACTCCTCTTCATCACAGAGTGCAGCAGTACTTCTTGAAAGTTATTGTAAAAATCCACCAAATGATATATAAATCCACTTTACGATGTTTGGTTCTTCTAGCAGCTTGATGTTCTCCCCTCTGAGTTTATTAAATACCAGATGAATCAAACAGCTGCAAACATGATCATCTTCAAGTTTGATATGACTGCTGCTGCACTTAAATTAAACGAACCCCCGTCTCAGTAGATTAAGGACTGAAAATGGTTGCTGGCTGTAAACCCTGCAGGACTTCAGTTTCATAGAATTATAAATTATGTTTTAACTGCATAAAACATGAAAATACAAATGTAGATGAAAACAACAAGAAAAATAAAGCAGCCATGTGCCCACCTGATGGTTTCAATCTAAAGTATCGCTAACATCGTGTAAAACTATTGCTTATTATTATTTTTCGTTTCACAGTAGAAGACATATTTGTTAGCTACCAGCTAGTACAAAGGGGCAGCAACCTTTAACACTCAAAGAGCCATATGGACCTGGTTTCTACAACAGAGAAAACACCTGGAGCTGCAAGTTTTTTGACATATAAAATGAAGATAACACTGTATATATTGTTTTTTAGTTTTATACTATGTATACAAAATAGGCTAATGTCTTGCTTGTGAAAATGTATTTTAGCAAAAACATTTTGAACATTTAGAACACTGTAAAAAAAAACAAAAAACAAAAACATGAAAAACCTGCTACGTTGAAAGTCTTTTTCAAATGAACTTAAAGTATACATGCGGCAAACTAAAATTGTGGCATGCTGTTGTTACGAGAAAATTATTCATTTGTTGTTCCTCACGTGTTATCGGACAGGATTATTTCAACAAACTGAGGATGCATTTTATTTGTAGGAAAGTTCCCCATTAACTTTACTGTATAAAGAGGTAACACCAACATTTCAGGGCCAATAAATTATTATAAGAAGTGTTTATGCACTAAAAAACCCCAAAATGAGGGTTAGTGTTTGTCTGAGATTTGGACATCCCAGAGTGCGCTCCTAATGCAGGGGAAAAAAATTCTGTTGGGGATACCTACCTTGGCATTTGTAACGTATATTTTGAGCTACAAAAGCAACAACAAAAACAACAACAAATGTCTACAGCACACTCAAATGATTACTTATGTCCCAAAGCCATAGGGAGCTGCAATGTAAAGGTGAAAGGTCGTCTGCACATGGCTCCAGAGCCACGGGTTGCCGACCCCTGAGTTAGTAGCTAAACTCAACTTATCAGCAGTTTTCACAGACAAATCAAAGCTGCCTCGGTGAGTCAGGCTCATTTCTTCTCCTTAGATTTATTCTGTTGCACACCCGAAGCTCAAGGGTCCAAGATGAAGCTGGGAGGCATATCAAAATATTTAGGTTATGATTGTAAAATGAAAACTTTTCTTTGATAAAATCAAGCATTAGGATATGACGCGAACAAAATGGGAAAAAAAGTAAATTAATGTCTCAGTGTTCTTGCTCCTCAGTGCATGCATGAGTTTCTATGGCTCCAAGAAACTCATTTGAAGGTCATCTTTAGCAGGTTTTTCACTTATGAATGTTTGTGCTTTACTAAACAGAGAGCCAACACATTAAGAGAGTTCAGTGCTGAAGCAGAGCTGCTGGGGTCTGCTTGGGTGGTGTCAGGTGTTTCAGCATTCATGGTAGACCTTCCCTTTGCCATCGGCACAAGTTCCGTGTTACTGTTAACAAGATAAAAAAATAAAGCTTGAAAACATGTCATCATTATGAATGGAAAACAGTGTGTTCAGTTCAAAAATAAACAAATAAACACCACATCCATCTGAATGTGCTTCATCTGATTCTCTGTTTTTCATGTAATGGATGTTGTTGAACATCACTCTGACACACTAATAAAATATTTTTGACAAAGCAGCAGTTTAATTAGAGTCATCATAGACATCTGGTTTTATCTTCAAGACCATAACACTGTTTTCAAACAAGTTTTCATAGTGTAGTTCATAAAACATTTACTCACGTATGTAGAATCACTGTCTGTACTTTGTGGTTCTTGTTGCCCTGAGGGATTGGGGCCGGACAAAAAATCATACTCAGTAGAAAAAACATAAACAATTTGAACTGCAAAGGGAAGGGAGAAAGTCATTTACCTTTTCTGCGTTTATAAAGCATGAAGCCTACTGCTGCTACTACTCCTGTAATCACGATGACTGCAATCACTCCTCCTAAAATAGCTCCTGAATTACCTGAAGCTGAAAGAATCAGAAAAAGTCATTTGGCTCCAACCTCTCTCTTAAAAATAGAGTCCAGCATCACATGTGACACAGTTGATGGACCTGAAACCAGTAAGTGCGGCAACATCACTATGCTGACTGCTTCCAGATACACGCTCCCAAGTATGATCCAAAAAATATTTATTCAAAGCATTGTCTCGCTCGCTCCTCATTCTATTGGACTTTTTGAAGTCAAGACTGTCATCAGCCCCTCTGCAATGAAGCTCAAGCTACCACGATCAGTGCGCATCCATCCTATTTCGTGTCTTGAAGGTGAAACTTGTCCCCTCAAATCCAATGTCCCCGA
>NW_005187772.1:284929-287077 GCF_000239375.1 Pundamilia nyererei | reverse complement strand
CAAAACAAAACAAAACAAAACAAAACAAAACAAAACAAAACAGAGAAATTTCTTGAATAAATATATATATTTTGTTTTTTACCCTTTATCTTTAGGTTAATAAATGATTCTTGGTTTCCTCCGTCAGTGCTGGTGTAGCACTTGTATCTGCCTTCATCCTGAACCTCCACCATTTTCAGCTGCAGTGAGGCGTTTCCTGCGGCGATCTGGTCATTGAATAGTGATGTCCTGCCTCTGAAGCGCTCACTCTGGAGTTTGAGCTGGTCTTGGTTATTGTAGAATGAGTGGACATTAAGGTCTCCTGCTGATACCTGAGTCCAGTGGATGACTACATCACTGCCACTGTAGCTGCACCGTAACATGCAGCTTTCCATGAAAATGCAGGACACTTCAGTATCTGCAACAACAGGTAGAGACACATCATCAGCGTTTAGCCCTCTGATGTTGCAGAATTAAAAACTTTTCTCTCTCTTAATAAAGCCTTTTAACATTTTTCTGCTCCAGTTCAGGAAAATTTAACCCAAATATGCAGCACCGGTGTGGCGACTTTGATTAAATGATTTCCTGATATTCATCAAATGTCATCTTTTTCTGTGCTGTGCAGAGAACTTAAAAACATTAATGACACAATTTTCAAAGCAGGCATGACAACTGTTTTTGATAAATATATACTGTATCTTGCTTTATTTGACCCTTAGCTAAGTTATTTCATTTATTCATCAAGTTTTTTATGTTTGTAAAAGATCGGATTAGGCTGAAAACGTAAACATTTCCAGTTTTCTAGTATTTATTGAGTATTGAAGTATAAGTAAAGTGAAACACATACTGTTTCACATTGTCATGAATCTGCAGTTTTGTGTTAGTATATTTGAGTTCCTGTTTAGGTTTCCATTTATTCTTTGTAGGGTGAATTTTAATCCCTGCTGCAGGTCTTATTATTTTTGTAATGTTAAATCACAGTTTTATTGCATTATGCGGGTTCTAGCTACTGTTGATTATCTATAGAGTTTAGATGTTTTAAAACTCCAGTCCTAGTTTTGCACCCTCGTTCTTTATTCAACATAATTTAGAAAAACATAAATTGGTCATATGTGCATGTTTTCCAGCCTTTAACATTATAATAAATTAAATCATTTAGATTAATCCAGGAAAGGAAACAGAAAAAAAGCTATGAGATGAGAAAAATAACACAGGCGACAAAATAAAATATGTTTTGTTGCTTTTGTTTTCATAGGTTTAAAATCTCAAACACTGACAGCTGGCTGTACTACAGACTCTATTTCCTGCTCTTTACACTCTGGATTACTTAAAGAATATGTCATGGGCCTGGGTGACCCAGAGATCACGTGTTATTTTTGAGTTTAATGAATATTAAGAGTTTTATTCGTCTTTCTTAATCCTTTATGGTTGTTTGTGGTGTGATCTGCCCCTGGTCCCTCGTTTCACCGTGTGTGGTTGTGTCAGTTTTGCTGCCCCACCAGGCCTGGAGAGTCCCTGCCTTGGAGCCACCCACACCTGGGATAATCACTCACTTGTTGCTGATCTGCTTAATCAAGGAGCTCTACTTAAGAGAGCAGTGGAGCAGCAGTCAGTGTGGGATTGTTAAACTTGGAATTCAGTTAGTGCTCAGCGCATATAGTCGTGTTGGCATGGTTAATGTGTTTTGTCGGCCGGTGGATAGGACGGTACTCATTATGGCATCTCTTGTTTTCAGGGTGATTACAGAAACGTGTGGAGGGAGCAGCACACTGTTAAACACATGCACCGAGGAGGACTAAACATTACCACGCATCACAGAGAGGAATCACGGCATGGGGAATTGGGAGAGCACAAACTGGATTGTTGGCACTGTTTTTCTGTTTTTTCTGTGAAAAAAAAACAACACACTTTCTCCATTGTAAAAGTCCAACATTTGGGTTCTCCTTCAGCCAATATGTTTCACTGACCTGTCAGTGAGCACAAACTCACTGCCTACATCCAAACACAGTTTAAACCACCTTCCCATTTTATAGATCTCATAGTTTGTATACTACGAGTATAGTTTGTGAAATTCCCACCTCCACTCCCACACACTGAATGTTTTCAGTGTTATTCAGTCCGTTTCCAATAATTACATTTCCTGGAAGTTTGGGCATTTTTTTTCAATGA